>NW_028283716.1:0-300000 GCF_059441095.1 Idiotropiscis lumnitzeri | reverse complement strand
GACAGGGGCAAGAAGTCCATGTGTTTTTACGTTTTAGTGTCCAGTTTGAGTTCGTCATTCTCAACATTAATCAGGTTGTAACGGTACATTTGGGCAACAAACCTACGATTAACCATCATCTTTGTCATAAAAATAATGCAACATGAACAGACTAAACATAACAAAATGAAAACTATAATTATCCCTATATATTGTTTTTTTAAATTCTTCATAGTGGTCATAACATCAATAATTGTTTCATTTTTATTAAAAATTTAAATGCAGTAATGTACTCCAATCAAGGCTGATATTCCTTTGTTATGTACGTCATTAATTTCCAAACAATATCTAATCTTTTTGTTCTGTGGCTTCAACATATTTATCATCTCATCAATATTAGCACCACAGAGTACTGAGTTTCGAGATCCTCACAATAGTCGTTCTCAAAATGATATTTTTTTTTATCAATTTAGCTTTGTTAAGGTAAGATATTTTATTGACAATCTAACATTAATATGCAAAGAACATGTACATTAGTACGAAATGTAAAAAAAAATTGTGGTGGGGGGGGGTGCGAATTGTTTTCTTCTTGGTAGGGGGGGCATGACAGGAAATAATTGAGAACCACTGGTCTAGTCACACACCAGCTCGGGTTCATTCCCTACCAGAGAAATGACATTCCATGTCCCCAGAGCTAGGCGCTTTATGTTGCCGGGGATTGGACTGCCTTTGACTGCCTCCTAGCTCAAAGGAAACCCAAATTCTTTGGTCCCGCCCACTGGTAGTGAGCCAAAGCCCTTGTATTAAATAATAAATAAATACATAAAATAAAAAAATTAATAAATTTAAAAAACGGACCGATCCACTGCTTGGGTTAGTTTGACCCACCTTGAGATCCGTTCCCACTCAGTGACAGTGTCTACAAGCCACTGCCACCAGGCCAGTGAACCGACGTCCAGGCAGTGACAAAAAACGTGATCAAATTACATTGCTCATCATAAGGTGTTTGTGAGACGCTCTTTGTATGTTTCCTCAATTAAGACCTGTTTTCCATTGGTGTATTTGAAAAAAGTGGTGAACCTGTTAAATTCACTACAAAACGTTAAGAAGATGAAAGTAATGTTTGAAGGAATATTATTTTTCTATCGACATGCCGGCGGGCGGGCACAGATAGAGAGTGATAAAGCAGCACCACCCGCGCGGGGCGTGCTGACGAAAAGGCAAGCGCTCCTCCTCTCATCGCGTCCTTATTAAGACAGAAAAAAGACGCTGTTGAATTTGACCTATTCGCAGTTCGAGCAGGTGCTTAACGCTGGAGAATATCACCACTTCGAAGTTCGAACTGCTGTTGAAACGGAGAGGTAAGTGTTTTTCGTTTGTTTTTATTCAAAACATGCCTCGAGTGCATTTGTTCATGGTTAGAGATAGTTGTGTGGAAAACACTATACAAAGTAGCACCATGGATGTGGGCCTACAACACTGGCCTAGCAAACATGTGCTCCTACATCGACATAATTGACGAGCTCCAGTTAAGCATTGAATAATTATAAAACGTCATGGTGCTTTTACTCATTTAAAGAACTAAACCGACGCGTATTTTCATCCGGTGGTCAGGTTTGCATTGAATGTGAGCACGAGGGACGCTAGCTTGTTGCGTTAGCTTTGCGGAGCTAACAGCTTGCACTTTTGTTATAGAACAACAGAATGCAAGTACCATGATAATTTCTGTCATTAATTTTTGTGTAAGACACGATGTTCACTGGTTAATTACATGATTCTTAAAGCAAAGGTTACTGTGAATGCAATTTTGGTAAGATTTTTGTAGTCACACTGCATAAATCTGTCTGTCTGTTGTTTAAACTTCAATATAAACTATTATGGTTGAAATCGTTAATTGGGATGGAGGGATTGATATTTTTTTTATTTATAATTTATTTTTCTTACACTGATATTGTTAAAACTCCATTTAGCCTATAGTATTAATAATTCTCAACACAAAACTGTCTTTTTTCTTTATAGAATAAACAATGCCTTCCCTGAGATGCAGGAAGTCCCCAAAGCAGGATACTATTGAACATGCAGTCAAGGGTCTGGACAAGACTGCAGAGTTAGAAGCGAAGTATATAAACTCATTTAAAGGTATGATGTTAACGCTTTTGCTAAGATATATTATTGTTTTCTGATAACCAAGCTGACATCGTTTTTTAAGTGGTTATTTTACATTAAGAGTGTCTTGAACTTTTCTTTTGTCAGTTTCAAGTTATTTCAGTGAGCGTGAAACCTGATGGTAGGAGTTCTATCTAAATTAAGGCTGTACTTGATGACGCCCTCCGGCATTTTTATACCACAATAGACCGGTGAACAAGTCCGATATTGATAGTCTAGTGTAAAGCACGTTATACGTCACAGAGATCACGTGACGCGATCCAATATGACTGTGTATACAGTGTATGTCATTGTTATGAAACTAAATAATCTTAAAGTTTTTTTTTTACGTAACCAGGTGCCATTGACATTTGTACTTTCAGTCCTAATACATACTGGCTAATGCAATGCTGGAAAATGAATTTTGGCTGGTCTGTTCCTTTAAAATCATAAAGAAGGGCTCTGCTCTATCCCTCACAAGAAGCAATGTTTCAAACCACCCTACATTAGTATAGTGGCCCAAATGAATATGATGACTCCTTATTTGTGTGCTTAAAAATATGACGAAGCTATCTTGATTTCCCTGTTAACTAGGTCGAGGAGTATTTACCAAGGCCCCTTTCAGGAAAGACGACTTTATTCTTTATTATGGAGTACAGAGGAAAATTGATAGATTCTGATAAATCTCAACGCAGGAAGATGGATGGAAGAGGCACTGTCTTTTTGTTTGACTTCCGCCGGCAAGAAAAAACTTGGAGGTGAGGCAAAGATTGAGATGTTATCTTATTTTTGTTTTTATTTAAAAAAATAAACACATACTCATCCCATAAGTGTTAGGGGAAAAATCATTCTCTAAGCAAAAATGTATACCGTATTTTCGCACCCAAAAGACGCGCCGTGTCAAAGGGCGCAACACCTGTTGAGGCCGCTATTTCTGTCTTTGTAACATATACTGGACGCACCGCCTGACAAGACGATAGCACAGCTGCTGTTAGCATAGCATGAACTTGGCAGAGCTGCCCACACTGACACAGCCGATAGCAGCCTACTATGCCCCAATAACATGAGCAATCACCCCATTGTTGCAGCAGACGCCAAGTCTCTATTGACAATAGCTGACAATGGCTCAGGCCAATATTAGGTGCATTGGCAATAGCCTACAAAGCAACGTCAGGGGAGGGACTTGGCTGCTCACCACACACAAAAAATAAAAAACTCATCATACAAGCAAACAATGAAACATAGAAATAAGATTAACACAAACATGTATCTCTCATGCCATCAATATACCCAAAAAAAATGAAAATAATACAAAAGCCACTCAGCCTTAGCTAATTCAAGCAATGCATTCTGGGAGCAGAGACCCACAATCCCATAGCTGTTTAGAGAGATTTGCATGGCTGTTTAAAGAGATGTGCTGTTATGCTTTGGACTTTTTGTCTGTTGTCTAAACCTGGGACGTTTCTTGCTTGCAATAACATAAATGATAAGACAGACTAAAACATTGTGGACAGCTGCCCTTTGTCCAGCTTTTTCCAACACCATCACCCAAACATTATAGTCAGATGGTGTATTTGTCACGGTCGATTGTAAGCATGGACAACTCACTCTTTGCCCAGCAGGGTGTGCTAACATGCACTTCCAACAGCTCGTTGATGACAAGGGCTGATGGACGTGAGTGGTACTTTGTCCATTTAATGGACGCATCGACTGACAGGGCGCTTTGTTTGCTTATGACTGCGAAAATACGGTAATTACTTTTATTCATGCGTTGAATCTGTACAAATGAAAATATAGACCATGAAGTCTCAAAGACAAGCTGTTAATAGGGTCTGATTCCAATAGAAATTTCTTGTATGATTTGATTTAGAAGATTTAAAAATTGTGGATTTCCTATTTTTATGTTTTGTGTACACAAGATTGTCTCAAAGATTAATTTCTGACATTGATTGAATAATTGTTTTTTTTTTTTTTAAATCTATTTTAAGTGTTGATGCCGCTCAAGAAGATGGCAGTCTGGGAAGACTGGTTAATGATGACCACATGCACCCCAACTGTAAAATGAAGAAGAAGACAACAGAGGACAGACCACACCTCTGTCTGTTTGCGCTCCGAGACATTGATGTTGGCGAAGAAATAACTTAAGACTATGGACCAGCTGGCCTTGGAGAACACAGGTTTGTAAGATGCATCTTTAAGTACAATAACAGAGCCCACTTGTGGTGTTCTGGTGATGTAGTTTCCAATTAGTTTGGCAATCTAATAAATGTATGTTGAGGTTTCTATGGAAGTTGAACATGCTGACTGACTGGGGGAGTTCTCCATTGTCCACTATCTGTAATTCAAATTTGTGGGTCTGAGTCAAAGTTTGGCTCTTCAGGAACAACGAACTGGTCAGGGAGTGACAGTATTACAAAGTTCTGCGTTACTCTTTTCTGGGCGGTGGCCCTGTTAGGCCATCATATGCCATATTGCAAATATCCCCATTGTGGGACTAATTAAGGACATCTTTATGTTGTGGTTTCCCTACCAGAACCAGCACCAACCCTGTATATTCATGATATAAAACACTGTTTCAATTTGATATTTAGCCTTTCTATACTGTAAAAATAGAAGACCCCAGGCTTTCCTGCGCCCCCTTGCCCAATTGGTGGTGTTCAGGAGACAACCTGGGACTGAAATATCAGTCACAACCAGTGTTGTTTTCGTCACTGATGACTATGACGAAAATACTTCGTTAACGCCCCTTTTTTAATGACGATGACAAGCTAAACGAGGTTCTTTTATGACGAAAACATGACGTGATTATTTTATGTTGCTTTTAGTGAAATAAAGCCACAACAGTTGCCCAACAAAATGTTTTGCTTCTCTGCTTATTTTGGAGCAGTGAGCATTGATTCCACTGTTGCCACTTTTTTCTGTTTGTAATGAAGAATCCTTTGTAGTCCATCCAAAAGTCTTTGTTATTGGGTGGAAACCTTGAATGCCTTGTTTTAACTCAAATGGACTTAAACCCATCCATCCATCCATCCGTTATCTGTACCGCTTCTCCTCACTAGGGTCGCGGGGGGTGTTGGAGCCGATCCCAGCTGTCTTCGGCAGTAGGCGAGGTACACCCTTGAATTGGTGTCCAGCCAATCGCAGGGCATACATAGACGAACAACCATCCACGCTCACACTCATGCCTAGGGGCAATTAGAGTGTCCAAGCAACTTGCCATGCATGTTTTAAGAATATGGGAGGAAACCGAATTACCCAGAGGAAACCCACGCAGGAAGGCCGGAGCCAGAATCGTACCTACGACCTCAATATTGTGAGGCCATCCTGCTAACCAGTTGGGCCACCGTGCCGCTTGGACTAAAACCTTTGTGAATAAATTGACGAAAACTAGGGTAAAACTTTTTTTGCGTTTCCGTCGATTAAAACTGGACTAAAACCCTTTTTTTAGTTTTCGTTGACTAAAACTGGACTAAAACTATAACGAATTGGGATGACTAAATGTGATGTAAACAAATCAGCACTTTGTCCAAATGACTTGGACAAAATCTAAAATGCCTGCCAAAAACAACACTGGTCACAACACGTGTCTACAGAAGATTAATTGGCATGGGCGAAATTAATTAGTTTTATTTCATTCATGAGCTTATGTTTTGTTTTGGGTGGCTAAGGCTTAAAATGTGTAAAAATCTAATCCAACCTCAAATATAATTAATTCAATAAATTTATGATGCTACTAAAACATCGAAGCAGCCTCCTCCAGGCTTTACAGACTCAGAAATGGAGGTATGCGTATCGTGTACTCATCCTGTCGTGTCTCGAGATGTTAAAATTGCAGTTAGATAGACGTGTGCTGATTAGACAAGACTTCTAATATATCTGGTGTCACAGGATATTTGTCAGTGAATGTGTATGTCTGGTTTGAGGCTCACTCAGCTTTTTCTTGTGTTGTGGGGTCCAGTTGAGTTGAATTGCGTGTCAGGTATGTTGGCCATCTGACACCCAACTGTCAGGTTTGTGTTTGTGGGGACCCCGTAGAGCCATTTTTATTGTTGACATAAATCATAGCTAATCATCTTTTCCTTCATTATCATATGAAATACAGTTAGGAGTTGTATGTGCCTTTACTATGTTATAATCTTAGAACCTACCAGCCACTACAGGTGTCCGACAAGAAGACTTTTGGCTGTCCTGTGCTCCATTGCGGCCCTGGTGGCGTTCAAAAGACAACCTGTGACTGAAATATCAGTCACAACATATCTCTACTGAAGATTAATTGTCATGCGCTAAAGTAATTGGTTTTGTTTCATTCGTGAACTTGTTAGTTTTTGTTTTGGGTGGCCAAAGCCTAAAATGTGTAAAATTCTGATCCATTTTCTTTTTTTAATTCATTAAATTAATATTCAACTTGTTCATTAGGATGGAGGACAACCGACAATGACTGAATCGGCTGAGGTTGATGCCACCAGAACATCGAAGCAGCCTTCTCAAGTTTTGACAGACTCTGAAAAGGAGGTATGCGTATCATGTGGTCATCCTGTCGTGTCTTGAGATGTTAAAATTACAGTTAGATGTGAAGAACATTATAGGAGCAATCATGTTATCGAATGTAATAAAATAATATCACACACAGTCTAATATCACACACACAGTCTAATATCACACAACAGTTTGATTTTACATACAGTCCAATGTTATGCACAGTTTAAATACATAACACATAAATACATAACACATAAAGTTTCATGATATTGTTACTAACTCTAGTTCATTTATTAACTAAAATCTAGGAACTAACCATCACACCACCGCACTTAGGTTAGGACGACCACTTAGGTCAGGGCAACCGAACAAACTCCACTCCTGAACACACATGAGGGGAGGCGGACATGGACCAAGTAAACACCAGCTGGACCGAAGTAAACATGCCCTTGACAATTTAGGTACCTTTGAATCGGTCGTATGTACTTGTATTGATTTCTGGATTGATTGAAATGTGTCGGCACATGTCGACGTGACTTATGATATTCAATAAAAGGCTTGGAGAGAACTGGAGGTTCAGAGATCAGACCTGTTCACTGAGGTTTCATCTCTCCCGGCCGGAAACTTATAGTCTGCTGTCCGTGTCTGGATTCCTACTTGCCGAGGCGTGAGTCGCTCCCCCACACAGGGGTGATTCTCCCTTGACATTTTACAGTGGTCCTTCGGTCCTTCAAAACGGGTGTTGACCGGGTCATGCGGAGGGGGAGGCGGTGACGACCGGAGGAAAAGACTGTGCACAGCAACCAGGACTTAAAAAACCTCATCTCGTCCTGATTTTGAGGCCGGTCTCGCAGGATCTCCCGACGAGTGCCCCGGTTGACATCCGACTGAACCAGAGGAAAGACACGGACGGCAAGGGGTAAGACAAAAACTTCTTGAAGTATTTTGGGTACCACGGCACCTAGACGGTTTTTGGTATGAGACTTAGCTACTTCACTATTGTTGTTGTTCACTGCAGATAACGTAACTTCTGCAGATTTGGAACATTGTTGCAGATAACGTAACTTCTGTAGATTTGGTTTAGTCAAGAAAACATTACTGCAGATAACGTAGCTTCTGCAGATTAAAAACCAGTTGTTTTAACGGTGCACCTGGGTAACGGAACTCCCGGGTGGTTCGGGTCCGAACAAGTGAGACAGTGAATTGACCAGGCCTGTGACTGACATACTAACTGCGGATTATATGTGTGTGCGTGGAGAGTATTTGAAGGAGATCTAAAATCGTTCACGTTCCGTGAAATTTAAACACCAAGCTGATGTCCTCCTGAGACGCTAGGTCAAAAGGTAGAAGCTTGACATCAGGGGAAGTGAACGAGCACGTAGCATTTCTCCAGAGAATCTCTCAAAGTATTTTTGTGTGACTACTAACAAGCAGACAATGGGGAAGAAAGATAAAAAAAGGGGAGCCAGACCTGACAGGTCAAAATCACCCGATATGGTAAAAAAGATGGAACTCAAGTTCCCGGGTAGTACGAAGTACTTGGGTAAATGGAAAGGACGCTATCAATTTGATCCAGACTTGGCTGGAGTAAGAGAGACGGGGGAGTTGTTGAGAAACCTGTCCATTCATGACCGGCAAAAGCAACGTACTCGTGATACACCAGGGAAACAATTGAGGCAGGCTAGAGTTTGGCATGAGGAGATGCGTAAGAAAGAGGGGGAGAGCCAAAGTGGTATTAATGTTGCTCGTGCTGAAGATGATGAGACACAGGGAAGGGGACGTAAGCGAGTGATTAAAATAAGGAAGGAACAGCTGTTTACGGGGCCAAGCGTAGAACAGCAGTTAAATGCAACACAAAATATAGAAGAGGGGGAAAAGACACGAATGAAAAAAGTAAAACCACCATTACAAGATGATAATGTTACATTCACACCCACTACGACACAGCTGTACCCGACAATACCGCCGCCGAGATATGACCTTAATTCCACATCACATAATGCGGGGCCACACATGATGACGCGTAGGGGTCAAGGGCCCGAGTTATCATGGAATAAAGAGATGGGGGGAACGCCAATCCTCCTGGAGGGACCCGAGGTAAGTAAACCCACTGAGACCTTCCCGCTCATCCAGGTGGCAAATCCGAGAGCAGGGGAAGACGGCCAACCTCATTATGTATTGGTTCATAGGCCTTGGACAAAAGAACAAATGATTAAGGTCCTCGAACATGTTCCAAAACCCACTGATGATGTAGAAGGGTGCGTTCAGGGAATAATTGACTTGCAACAAAGTTATCATCTAAATGGCCCCGAAATGCAGCAGGCACTCATGCAAATTACAGGGTTAAAATGGCACCAGTGCAAAGGGCAGTGGAGCCCATACACAGGGAAAAGTAACGATCTTATTATGTCACCAGGCGAGGTTGTTAATAGTTTAAGCAATCCAGACTCCATTTTTGCAAATATGCGTCGTGTGTTTGTAAAACATCCAAACTATGCTAAGATTAGTCAAACTACACAGTCGATGGAAGAAACAGTACAAGAGTACAGGGCTAGATTGTACCCAGTATTTAAAATAAACAGTGGTATCAGTGAAGATGGTCACCCTAATGGGCCCTTCAACCAGCAATTGAAGCAAGCAATTTTGTTCGGCCTTAAACCACAAATAAAAGCATGGATAGATTGTGATAACGAGGAGGCAAGGAGGAAAGGACTTTGTTTTGTTTGTTTTAGATCTGGGCATTTTGCCAGAGAATGTCGGGAGAGAGATGGCAAGCAGGCATGACTAGGAGAAGTCCGGACGGATGAAGGGAGGAAAAGTGTTGTGTTAGATAAACATTGTGGCCGAAATCAGATAGAGGTCCAGCTGTCTGAAAAAGACGTGCATTCAAAACTAAGACCAGAAACTTTGGTATATGTAAACAATAAGCCTATGATGTGCCTCGCAGACACAGGGGCGGAAAGATCTGTAATTAGAGAGACAGCCAGTGTGCCAAAATCTAAGCGTGTGGTAGTAATGACGGGGGCGAGTGGGGAGGAGGCGAAAGTTCCTTTGAGTGAAGTTGTAAGATTGGAATGGGGCCAGAATAGGGAGGTAGCTTCCACTAGCCGAGTCCTAATGATGGCTAGGTGCCCACATAACTTGTTGGGACGGGCAGATATGCTCCAAATGGAACTAGCCATTGTTCCCACAAATAAAGGGGTGTTTAAAGTAATTCACTGTCCCCTAGACTGCGTTCCTGTGATGGTCACGGAAGCTGAGGACGTGCCATATTACTGGTGGAGTTTGGAATTCCCCTCGGCAGATGTGACCCACACCGCAGAGCATATCATTGATTTGTCAAAAAAACACCTTGTGGGAGAGTATGATACAATGCCAGCAGAAGAATTACACATGACCATAAGATATAGTAGGACCCCGGGGCCAGATGAGCCCTACACCGAGGCTTTGCTCCGGTGTGGCCCGAGCATAGTCCAAGTGATGTATTTTGTTTTCCGAGGGCCCGCCTCATTCTGTACGGTGGACCCACCAGCATGCATTTTGGACTTAATGCCGGACCCAGGGAGTAAACATATATCCATAACAAAGGCACACCAAGACGAGTGGAGCGACAACGCTGTCTCTGCCACATTGGTGTCCACTATTAGGGATTGGACTCGGAGTGGGGAGAAACTAGAGACCTCCCCATCTACTGGATGGTCGAGGCTCAAACTCACACTCAGGGTCACAATGCACCCGCAGGTGCACATGCATCCACCTCTGGAGATGTGATGTATTTTGCTAACAGATGTGGAAGAGCAAGCCCTGAAGGGGCTGCCCAACTCCCTGTGGAGCAAGGGGCCGGCTGACGTAGGACTCATGAAAGGGGTCACCCCAGTTCGAATACGGGGGAAAACGAACCATCAGCCCCCTTACTTCCAGGTTCCCCAGGAGGGGAACTATGCCTGCATAGCTAGAAATTGTTCCGGTAACACCTGCCCGTCTGTCGGAACAGTGCCAGATTTTATGTGTAACACAACCATTATTGTGCCAACTAATAATCGACTCGTGTACCAACGACGGGATGTTTGGTGGTGGTGTGGGGGGAAGACTCTCCGGGGGCATCTCCCCGAGGAATGGAGTGGGTCATGTGCACACGTAATTCTAATCTTCCCAGCTCACATAGCCATAGTCAAGACACACACTCTAAATAATAGGAGGAGACGAAACATTGCACCTTTGAATATGGGACCCAATCCAACGTATATCGATGCCATAGGGGTGCCGAGGGGGGTGCCAAACGAATACAAATTGGTGGACCAAATTGCGGCAGGGTGGGAATCAATCTTCATTTGGATTACCCCAAATAAAAATGTTGATCGCATTAATTACATCCATTACAATGTGTTGACTCTCACTAATTACACACACGCTCTAGGAATGGCACTGGCCGAACAGCTCGACGCAACCTCTCTAACAGCATTTCAAAACCGGATGGCATTAGATATGCTGTTGGCTGAGGCCGGTGGAGTCTGCTCTATTTTCCAGGACCAGTGTTGTATGTTCATCCCTAACAATACGGCCCCCGATGGATCGATCACAAAAACTCTCCAGGGACTCCAAATGTTATCTGAAACTATGCATATTCATTCTGGTATTGATCACCCCGTGATAGGTTGGTTTAGTAACATGTTCGGACAATGGAAAGATGTTCTCATACCTGTGTTTGTTTCCATATGTGTCGGGGTCGCATTGTTATCTGTGGTAGGGTGCTGTTGTATCCCCTGTTTAAGACATGTGATATTGAAAATCTTTGACCGCATGTTTGAAAGTGCAAAGGTTAGCCTACAGGAGGAAGTAGAAACGTTGCTGGCGGATTATGAAGATGCCAGCTACGAATTTGAAGTAGTGTAAGAAGGATATGATAACTACACTGAAAGTCATGCATGAGATGGTGTAAGTTTGATGTGTTATTACATTACGATAAAAAGGAGGGAAATGTGAAGAACATTATAGGAGCAATCATGTCATCGAATGTAATAAAATAATATCACACACAGTCTAATATCACACACACAGTCTAATATCACACAACAGTTTGATTTTACATACAGTCCAATGTTATGCACAGTTTAAATACATAACACATAAATACATAACACATAAAGTTTCATGATATTGTTACTAACTCTAGTTCATTTATTAACTAAAATCAAACCAAAAAGAGGCTCGTTTCCAGAGCCTGAACACCCATTTCATACGATACATATGGACTTCATTCAATTATCCAAGTCACGAGGGTATGAATATTGTTTGGTGATTATTGATGTATTTTCAAAATGGGTTGAAATATTTCCCACAGCCAAACCTGATGCTGAAAATGGAATTGAGCCAATAATAAATGCATTAAAGGAAGCAGGAATTTTGATACAAGCACCTGAAGCGGAATGCAATACACCTATTTTTCCAGTAAAAAAGGCCCCACCCTCAGAGGGATGGAGGTTAGTGCAAGATCTCCGAGCAGTTAATAGCGCAGTCATACAACGAACCCCAAATGTGCCAAATCCACACACATTGTTGAATTCGCTTCGATCAGATTCACAGTACTTCACGGTAATAGATCTCAGCAATGCATTTTTTAGCATTCCGCTATCAGAGAAAGCACAAGTTTGGTTCGCATTCACATTTAAGAAGGCAAAATTGACATTCACTCGATTACCACAGGGATATGCTGAATCACCCACTATCTTTTCAGAAGCTATCGCTAACTGTCTATCCCAATTTGACCCACCAGAGGGTAGCCAAATCATTGTGTACGTAGACGACATTCTGGTCGCATCCCCGACACAGAGCCAATGTAAGATCGATACAGTTGCACTATTGCAACATTTGGCAGAAACAGGAAACAAAGTTTCTAAAAATAAGCTCCAACTGTGGAGGAGGGAGGTTAAATATTTGGGACACACACTCACACAGGACGGGAGAACAATTAGTCAAGACCGAAAAGCAGCTATCGTAGCGACACCAAAACCAACTACTAAAAAACAATTAATGGCTTTTCTAGGGTTATGCAACTACTGCCGAATTTGGGTAATAGATTACGCGCTCCTGGCAAAGCCATTACAAAACATGATACACACTGATCCAATGGCAATGTCAGCAAAATTGAGTTGGACAAAGTCTACTGACACAGCTTTTGACAAATTGAAATTGGCAATAACTGATACTGCAGCACTAGCATTGCCTGATTATTCCAAGCCATTCATTCAAACAGTAGATGCTAAGCGAGATTACATGACCTCAGTATTATTGCAACACCATGGCATTAGGCTTAAGCCAGTAGCATATTACTCGCAATACTTAGACCCTGTTGCCAGGGCAACCCCATACTGTGTTCAAGCTGTAGTGGCAGCCGCCCTAGCAGTACAAGCATCAGCTGAGGTAGTCCTCTATCACCAGCTAACCCTAAAGGTGCCACATGCGGTCTCAGCTTTGTTGCTGGAATCAAAAATGTCATTTCTTTCACCAGCAAGACACCTGTCCTACACAGCACTCCTACTATCACAACCTAACCTCACGATTGAACGATGTACAACATTGAATCCAGCAACTCTGATGCCCACACCGCATGATGGTACCCCACACGATTGCGTAACAGAAACTGACGTTATGTATAAACCTAGACCAGACATCACTGATATACCCCTAGCAGAGGGGGATGTCATATTTGTTGACGGATCCGCGTTTAAAGATCAGTGTGGCAAAAGTCATGCAGGTTATGCAGTAACAACCGCAACCACCATAGTCGCAGCAGGAAAACTAGCCTCAAATATGTCTGCTCAGGCAGCTGAGCTGGTCGCTCTCACGAAAGCATGCTTGATTTATGAGGGCAGGCCCGTCACAGTGTACACAGACAGCCAGTACGCATACAGCTCTGCACACACGTTTTGCCGTCAATGGCAGCTTCGTGGGTTTATCACAACAACAGGAAAAGAGGTCAAACATAAATCGTTGCTTGTTAACCTCCTGGCTGCGATCCAGCTGCCCTCATTGCTAGCTATTTGTAAGTGTGAAGCACATCTTAAGGGAAATGACCCAGTGGTAGTAGGAAACAGGTTTGCTGATCAGGCGGCAAAAGCTGCAGCAGCAGAAAATACCGTTGTTTGTAAAGCTGAGATCAAGGCAGATGAAACTGATGACTTGCAAGACATTCTCAAGGAAAGGCACAAGATAGTGTCTGATGCAGAAAAACGATTGTGGATAAAAAAAGGAGCAACATATGACAACGGACTTTACAGCGGTCCGGATGATAAGCCATGGCTGCCTCGATCTCTATTTTCATGGGCAGCAATTGTGACACACGGACCATGCCATGTGTCAACAGGGGGCATGGTTGATCAAATAAACAAACACTTTAATTCATTTGGGTTCACACAATATGCAAAAAACTTTTGCAGACAATGCTTGATTTGTATTAAAAATAATCCACAAGGAAATGTGAAGAACATTATAGGAGCAATCATGTTATCGAATGTAATAAAATAATATCACACACAGTCTAATATCACACACACAGTCTAATATCACACAACAGTTTGATTTTACATACAGTCCAATGTTATACACAGTTTAAATACATAACACATAAATACATAACACATAAAGTTTCATGATATTGTTACTAACTCTAGTTCATTTATTAACTAAAATCTAGGAACTAACCATCACACCACCGCACTTAGGTTAGGACGACCACTTAGGTCAGGGCAACCGAACAAACTCCACTCCTGAACACACATGAGGGGAGGCGGACATGGACCAAGTAAACACCAGCTGGACCGAAGTAAACATGCCCTTGACAATTTAGGTACCTTTGAATCGGTCGTATGTACTTGTATTGATTTCTGTATTGATTGAAATGTGTCGGCACATGTCGACGTGACTTATGATATTCAATAAAAGGCTTGGAGAGAACTGGAGGTTCAGAGATCAGACCTGTTCACTGAGGTTTCATCTCTCCCGGCCGGAAACTTATAGTCTGCTGTCCGTGTCTGGATTCCTACTTGCCGAGGCGTGAGTCGCTCCCCCACACAGGGGTGATTCTCCCTTGACATTAGATAGACCTGTGCTGGTTGGACAAGTTTTCTAATATATCTGGACATAAATCGTAGCTAATAATATTTTCCCTCATCATCATATGATATACAGTTATGCCTAGTATATGTCTTTACTATGTTACAATCTAAGAACCTACCAGCCACTACAGTTCTCTCATTGGGAGACTTAAGCTTTCGTCAGGTTGTCGACTGCTGCATTGCCCTCTTATTGGCTTTAAGTACACAACCTGTAACTGAATTATCTGTCAGAACAGAACCTATGTGTCTACAGCAGGTGATTTGGCATGTGGATTCTTCAGATTTTTAGAAAATAGGTAAAATTGTGATCAAAAGTTTAAAATGTCTAAAATTCTGGTATAGTTTGCAATAGTATATCTATTAAATCATTTCAAAACTTCTTAACAAGGATGGAGAACATTGGCTGTGACCGAATTGGTTGAGGTTTAGATTACCAGGACCATTGAGCAGCCTCCTCGGGATCTACAAATTTAGGAATGAAGATATGCATCCCATGTTACAATCCTGTTATGGCCCGAGGTTTTGAAGTTGCAGTTACATATTGGGCTGGGCGATATGGCTGATAAGTACATAGCGATATAAGTATTTCATATGGGTCCATCGATACACATTGAATTCTTTTTTTATATTATTTTATTTATTATCGTTTTTATTTTCCAATATTTTCACTGCCCTGTTAAAAAAACATTTAATGTAGTTTTCCTCCCGGGAGCTTTTTGTTACGGTCAATTAATTTTGTTATTACATTATTTTGTCATATCATTCATCAATATTTTAGTTTTTTTTTTTTTTTCAAATAGAATTAAGACCTTTTTCTGTGCAGATTCCTCTGGGGATTAAGTATTTAATGGGTTCTCAATTTTCTCTTGGACTCTGATGCAACCCAGTCTCCTCCCTTGGACAAAAAATATGGGCTGAATCTTCCTTGGAATAACGACACAGATTCTGACGAATCATTGTCAAATCCTGCCCCTGAACTTTGCGCCTCAGACCCAGACCATATTACTATCCCAAGGCTCAGGAGGACCAAAAGTATACAGGTAAACAACCCATATAGATTTCAGGGAATCTTACAAGCAAATTGCATATATTTTATTGGTCTCCTGCCTTCTATCCTTTATATTTCGTTGTTGTTGTTTTTTAGATTAAAAAAACAGGCTGACTTTGGAATGGATAAGCATTATTACTCCAACTCAGATGACAGTGGAGATGAATATATTCCGGATACAAGTGAGGCCTCTGATTCAGACGGAAGTGAATCTTTGAAAATTGTGGACCCTCTCTTGAAGTCTAAGAATGCCTTCAGAGATTTTTCTCCCACACCACGAATCTCAAAAGCCACCTCAACGCAGGTTGTTAATCAAGGGCGTTCACCCGTTCGGAGGAGTAGCAGCACTGGTGTGATTCTTGAATTCTATGGCTCTTCAAATATTTGTGCAGTTTAACACAAATCATCCAAAATAGAATTCAAGCACATCTGTGACAGAAATTCAAATTCAGAAGTCAAAGAGAGAGAACAAAAAAAAAAATCTAATGCTGCGCTTCTTCCGAAGACATATACTGTAAACATTAAATGTATGTTAGGACAATCTTGAAAAAAGTATTAGAACACCCTTTACTTTTATTTCTTGTTAATTTTATTAACCAAAATATGTCCATTTTTATTACAGATTAATGAATACAAAATTAAAACTCTAATCAGCTACTTTTTAATCGTTATATTTGTATAAACAAATGTTATACATCTGTGTGTTACTTATACAAGAAATGACGGAAAAGCAAGGGTGGTTTAGTATTTTTTTATCGTATATAGTCTGTATAATATCTTTAACCTATGCTGATGCTGTTTAATACTGATTTAAATAATAATAATAATGTCATAATCTGTTGGTTTTACATGAACAAAACCTTTCAAGCACTTTTTAAAATTCTAAATACTACCTCTTGTCAGTAAGTTGGTTCACAGCACTGCCTTGGAGTGAAAGTGTGTAGTGCTGAGACAGTCGGTATGTGCTGAGTCGTCTGACGTTTGTGTGACTGGTACCCAGGAAGGTAGCAAAACCAGGCAGTGTGTATGTCGTACCCAGGAAGGCAGAGAAACCAAGCAATATGTATGTGGTACCCACGAAGGCAGAGAAACTAAGCAGTGTGTATGTGGTACCCGGGAAGGTAGCAAAACCAGGGAGTGTGCATAGATACAGACCCCAAAAGTGATTAAAACCAAATAAAGTCCCCAGAAGATCATCTGTAGTCAGGTGAAGGACCCTGTACTTTGTTCAACTCATTTACTCCCTTAGACGTACAAAGACGTCTTTTAATGCAATGGCGCCCTCTACCAAAGACGTATAAGTACGTTTCCTGTCTTTTTTACGTCATAGTGTACATAAGGGTCTGATGCAACCTCTGACTGAGAATCAGCCTTGTCCGCATTGTGAATCATGTAAAAATCACCCAGCAGGGGGCAGAGGTGCAAAAGATCCGCCTTGAATCTGCGCCAGAGGTACAAATGGGGGGCGGGATCCTGGGGTAGACTTATAAGTGTGGAGAGCAGCGTGGGTAGCAGCAGCATCGGCAGCACTAGCAGCAGTCGCATTAGTAGCGTTAGCAATGAAATCCTCCAAGCAAATGACGATCGAGGAATGCTTTTTTGTAAAAAAAAGCTTCCTGAAAGCATCAAGGCGATGGAGACGCTTTGGTTGAGAGGATGACGCTTCGTCGTCGTCACAACAAACAGGCGTCTAAAGAGGGTGCGCGTGCCTTGCGGCCTGCATCGCCTGCCTTCGGACAATAGCCAAAGCAGCTGAGAGTCCTCACCAGATCCCCCCGAACGAGGAGGTAAGCGCTCGCAAGTTACCATTGAACATGTGGTTTTACCCCTCATGCTTTTATTGTACATATCATGCATCTTGCGGGCAGAAAATGTCGCATAAATGTGCAGTTAGACGCGAGCGTATCTCCTCCCCGACGAGGAAACAACAATACTGAATGGTGTGGTAATCATGCATACTTTCTAAAATTCACAGATTGTGCATCCCGCGGCAAGAAAGTTCCTCCTCGTCTTGTTGGTGTAAAGAAAGGTAAATTATAATATGAAACTTCACACGCCAGCAATAAAATGCAGCAATAAATATATATTTCCAATTGTTTATATTTCTGTAATTTACAGGTTGTGCATCAGGAAGCAGTGGTTCCGGATGGCGTCACACTGGATGGCAACCGAGGAAAATCGACTTTACAGCAACCCCTGGACCACTGAATGCCGCTGCCCATTTGGAGTCTGAGGAGCCAGCTGATTTCCTGCAGCTGTTTCTCACGGATGAGCTTCTGCAGCACATCGCGGATGCCAGCAATCACTTCCCAGACAATTATTTTCACACAAACCCCAGTGGACAAACACAAGCTCGCCTATTTTCCACGGACCAGCAAAGCCAGACCACAACGAAAGTGTCGGGTCTGTTTGCGCAAAGGCAAACGGAGTGAAACAAGAATGTGGTGTGAACTATGTTGTGTGCCCTTGCATCAAGGCAACTGTTTTATTTTATATCACACAAAAAAAAAGTATGTATGACACTGATGTATTTCATTTTTGTACATAGTTCAACAGTTCAGTCGTTTAGTGTTATGTGCAAATAAATTTATTTTATCAAAAACATATTTTTTGTGCTTTTTTTTGTTATTTTATAGAAGGCATGCATTATTTAGATGTTAGAGGTGTCATAAAAGCCATAAATAATAGTGTCAAAGTTCAAATTATGGTCAAAATGCATCAGTTTACAAAAAGCTCATTTTCTCAGTTTTTTCCCCAGGGATTGGAGTTTTCATGAAATTTAGCTATTTTCAAATGCCGATTGTTCAAGAATGGAAAAAGATAGGAACAAACATTTTTTTTCTGTTGAAAGAAGAGAGTCTCATCTTTCTTCGGGTGTGCTCCATGTCTATATAGCATTAGAATACAATATTCTGTGGGCCTTGCAATATTAGTCAAAACCCAGGAAAACTCTGGGATTGAGTGGGTTGCTCCAGTGAAAATGGCTGGTATTTAATGAGTTAAGACTGGTTAGGACATCCGGCTCGCAGTCCCAAGGTGCAGGGTTCGATCCCGGGACCCAGCTTTCCTGTGTGGAGGTTGCATTTGTGAGTGAGTTTGAGCGCAGATGGTTGTTCGTCTTTGCGTGCCCTGCGATTGGCTGGCAACCACTTCAGGGTGTGCCCCGCCTACTGCCCGTTGACAGCTGGGTAGGCTCCAGCACGCTATCCTTGTGAGAATAAGCGGATTGGATATTACATGTATGTGTTTATGCCCTAGGCCAGGCGAGGGCAAACTACGGCCCGGGGGCCACATGCGGCCCGTTAAAAGTTTTAATCCGGGCCGCCGAACTTGAAAAAAATTTAATGAATAAACCTTGTTAATGTTTTATTTTCTAAACACTGTGGTTTTCAAAGACAAATATTATTGTTGGAATGCCTTTATTCACTTTCATATAAAATTAAATGTATTTTTTTTCTCAGATGAGGTGAGGTTTCCAAAACACTCCATCCATCTGCTCCTGGTCCGGCCCCTCTGTCATATTTTAGAACCCATTGTGGTCCTCCAATCAAAAAGTTTGCCCGCCCCTGCCCTAGGCTTTGTGTCTTTGCTTGGTTGACTGTGTAATGAGTGTATGAATGCATTTCTTTCTACCAGACACCTTGGACTTCCCATGGCAGATTAATAATCTATTTTATCTATCCATCAGGGTCACGAATGTCATTTGATGAGTAGAGAATTTAGAGTCTCCAATTAACCTAATATACATGGATTTGCGCATGGAAACCTGAGAAAAAGCCCTTAGTCCTACTTTTCCATCTGAACCACTTTATCCTCACGAGGGTCACAGCCGTGACATCCCAGCTGACTTCAGAAAGTAAGTGGGCGACGACTCATGATCTCTTGGTTGAATAATATTGTTAGGGGCTCAAAATGGCCCTCTACAATAAAATGGCAGAAGAATATTACATACTCTCTGGCAGAAGAATATTGCGTTTTTTTGTTTTGTCCAATTAACTTAAATAAAACTTGGGAAAATTTAATGATTCCATGTAAACCAGCTGGTCTTCCCCATACCAAGCCCTGGATAAAACTGACTGAAAAATGCATGATGTGTACCTTTTAAACTCCTCGGCCCATCCACTATGCCAGGGATGGGCAAACTTTTTGATTAGGAGGGGGGGGGGGCACAATGAGTCCTAAAATACATTTAATTTTAAACGAAAGTGAACAAAAGCATTACAACAATATATATGTCTTTGAAAAACCACAGTATTTAGAAAATAAACCATTAACAAGGCTTATTCATTTAATTTTTTTCAAGTTTGGGGGGCTGGATTGAAACGTTTAACGGGCCACAAGTGGCCCCCGGGCCGTAGTTTGCCCAATGCCCTAAGCCAATTGATTCTAAAAAATAACAGTTTTCTTCATCAAAACAACATTTTATGATCAACATAAATGTTAGTGAGTACATAAAGGTATACTCATTCGATCTATCATAACCCCATGCACTTAGACTGTACAAAAAAAAGAAAATTTTTATTTTAAAACCTAGTATTTCGCCATGACGTCACACGCTAGCGTCAAGTGCTTGGCGCTAAAAACCCGGAAGTAACAGCGGCGCTCGGTTTGAAAGTGGAGAGTTGTGCATGGTAGGCGAATTCGGGAGAAATGTTTGTTGAACACGAGGACTGTGGCGTAGAAGATGGTTTAACAGCGATCTAGTGCGCACCCAACCGTGATGGCTGACCAACGAAATAAATGCGGACCAACGGAGTGGGCTGACAGGACGTGGAAAACAGGTGTGTGGCATGTGTGCGTGTGCACGAATGTGGGAGCGCGTTCACTATGGTGGCAGCGATCGCAAAGCAGCAGCACCACTCCTTGACAAAAGTATTGTACTTTCTCTGATGTTTTGGGTTTGCTCTGCTTTGGGGTTTGTAGTTCTGGCCACGCAAAAGTAACAAAGCAAGTTCTTGGATGTCTGCTTTTTTCTTGAACTGTTAATTGGTTAACATCGTGGCTCTTATTTTTATCTAATGTATGGAGTTTGGTGGCTATCTATATGCACAACTATATTAGTTGCACTTGAAATTGCATACAGAAAATTAGTATAAATAGGTTACGCTATAAAGTATAACAATATTAACAATCGTTATTGTTGTTACTGTTTATTTATTTTATTTTGCAATAACTGTGCTCCAAGCTTAGCTGTTGTGCCAGCTGCCAAGTAAAAATATGTAATCTCACTCAATAATAGGAATAAATACTTAACTAACATCTCAATTTTTCGGGTTGGGCTGTGGGGGAGGGGAGGGTGGCTGCCTGACATAAAGCAGACTGTCCTGCACATGCGCAGACCAGCCGAGTGTGTGAAGTGTGCGTAAGTGCAGTACCGGGACCGACCACTAGACAGCGATCCTGAGTAATTTTTCCGCACACACATTTCTAGCACACTCGTCTTGTTTTTGTGACCTTCCTGGGAAGCCCTGAAACTTTGACAGGACCTCCCCCTGAGCTTCTTATCACTGAATTCAATGCTCTTTTTTGTGGGGCCCAGATTTTTGGTCCCCACAAAAATTTTGGTCCCCTACAGTGGGTGTGCTGTCCGATGTTGGTCCCCAACATGTAGCTTATACAAACACACACACACCCCCCTACTTGTTTTTGTGACATTGTTGGGCCACCTGAGCAAAACTCACATTGTGGGAACCACCCTTTCTAGTGGTTGTACAGCTCTGAAAAAAATCAGGCAGTGTCCAGGAATTTAGTTAAACACAAAAACCACTTCAAATTACCAATTAATGACCTGGAGGTCAAATGAGTGACTCAAGTGCATGTAATTCAGTCACTGTAGCCCAAAGATTCTCTGGGCCAGTGGATGAACCATTATTCGTCTTGGACAGCATTGAAGCAGGCCGTAGCCTGGTTTCTAAAGCTGAAAGACTTACTGACAGAGTAAAGGAAAATAGAAAGGAGTTAATCACATTAGGTGAAGAAGGCAAGATGAATTTATTCAAGAGAACTGTCAAAGGAAAGTATTTGACCTGCGACGACTTGGATAAAGCAGAAAGAGAACTTGTGAAATACTGTCAAAGGCGAAGTTTCAAAAAAGATTTAGCCATATTTGAAAAACAAAAAAGGGTGAAGAAAAGTAGCCCACTTTACAAGTTCAATATAGTACTTCAAGATGGTGTCATGAGGGTTGGTGGACAGTTGAGCCACGCAGCCATGCCTGAAACAGCAAAACAGCAAGCCATCTTGCCAAGGATTCACATAACACAAAGCTAGTCCTGAGATACATTCATGAGATTACAGCTCACGCTGGAAGGAACCACATGATGGCTAATCTGCATCAACAGTTTTGGATACCTCGAGCTGCTAGAGTCATCAGAAGAGTGCTACCTGACGATCCGCCTTTCAAGAGAATTGGCGTTGATTATTTTGGTCCATTCTAAGTAAGTAGGGTTAGAGGACAAGTAAAGAGATACGGCGTGATTTTTACATGTCTCGCTGTACGAGCCGTACATCTGGAAATTGCATCTTCACGTGACACAGATGCTTGTCTCAACGCAATCCGAAGATTTCTTGTCAGAAGAGGACAAGTGAGAGAGATGTATTCTGATAACGGAACCAACTTTAGATCAGCTGACAGTGAAATGAAGAAATCAATCAAAGAATGGAACACTAAGTAAATCGAGAAACACTTGCT
This sequence comes from Idiotropiscis lumnitzeri, assembly GCF_059441095.1. Taxonomy (NCBI): domain Eukaryota; kingdom Metazoa; phylum Chordata; class Actinopteri; order Syngnathiformes; family Syngnathidae; genus Idiotropiscis; species Idiotropiscis lumnitzeri. Next base: position 277,544 of record NW_028283716.1, on the reverse strand, counting down.
GCAAAAAGGTATTCAGTGGCATAGCAATCCCCCAGCAGGTTCCCACCACGGAGGAAGCTGTGAGCGACTTATTTGGTCTGTGAGAAAAATCCTGAATGTCACTGTAAAAGAACAAATTTCGGGTGAAGAAAGTCAATATACCTTGCTTGGTGAGGCTGAAGCAGTTATAAACAGCAGGCCTATCACAAGGACATCTTCCGACCTCAACGACTTGGAAGCACTCACACCCAACACTCTGTTGTGGCTGAAGGTCAAACCTGAGTTACCTCCTGGAGTCTTCTGTAAAGACGACCAATACGCCCCAATACGTACCTCTGGGAATGAGCTGGTCAGCTCTTTAAAGAGTATTATGTAAGTTGAAATACATTAATCCATTTTTCTTTTTTGGACCATCTTTAACTGTGTAGTGTGTAATGTCTAAAATACAAAATGATCTGATTTTAGGGTGCAGTTGACGACTGTGGCACAGGTCCTCGCTCTACAAGTGCTAATAGTCTTCGGCAAAGAGAAAAATCTGCCATAAGGTACAGAAAACATTGGCATCAGAGTAAATGGATGCATGTTTTTGCAATGTGCGAGGAAACTGGCGAACTCAGAGAAAACTACGCAGGCTTGGGAGAACATGCAAACTCTACACAGGAAGGCCGGAGCCGGAATCGATCCCACAACCTCTGCATTGTGAGACCATCGTGCTCACAAGTCGCCCACCGTGGCGGCCGTCCATTATGAATGCCATCCCACCATCCATTATCTGTACGGCTTCTCCTCACAAGGGTTGCGGGGGGTGCTGGAGCCTATCCCAGCTATCTTGGGGCAGTAGGTGGGGTACACCCTAAACTGGTTGCCAGCCAATCGCAGGTCACACAAAGACAAACAACCATCCGCGCTCACACTCACACCAATTTAGGGTGTCCAAACAACCTGCCATGCATGTGTTTGGAATGTGGGAGGAAACCGGAGAACCCACGCAGGCGTGTGGGAAACATGCAAACTCCAAACAGGAAAGCCGGAATCAATCCCGCGACCTCTGCATTGTGAGACCATCGTGCTAACAAGTCGCCCACCATGCATCCCTGCTAAATAAATGATTAATTTTTACATTTTAGTATTTGTAAGCGATCTTGTGTTCATGACAGCATTTTCAACAGTGTGGGTGTTTGTATGAAAGCATTTCACTTGTGTATGGGCATGAGCATGTTTCAGTTGTATTTATGAATAACAATAATTTCACAATTGTGCCTGAGCGCCTTTCACTGGTGTGTATGAGAATGTTTCACCTATGTGTATGAGCGCATTTGACGAGTGTATGAGCAACAACTATTTCACTAGTGTGTATGAGAGCGTTTCACTCGTATGTATGATAGCGTTTCATAAGTATGCATGAGCAACAACAATTTCACTGGTGTGTAAGAGTGCATTTCAGAAGTGTGAAGCGATTCCTGACTTTTGTCCCCAACGGCACCTCATACTCCCCATCTCCCGCTCACTTCTCCTGACCCCATGAGCCATCCCCGTTGCTACTACATGGAGATTTGATGTGTTTTTTTGTTTTTTTTGTTATTAGCTTCTTCAACATCTCTTCTGATTCTCATCTCTTCTCTGGCGCTCGTCTCCGCCTGTCTGATTTGAAGTCGACCTCAGAATTTGCACTATTTTGACATGACTTCTGTGGTAATCACTACTGACATATTGTGTCATTTGCTCAATAATACATTAAAATTATAATAAATAATAAAAATGGGTCCGGTGCCGAGCTCTGGCTTCATATCTTTAAAAGTAGTCTTCTCAAATCTGTTACTAATGGCCTCTAAATCGGTTGTGGTAGAGAAGGGGCAAATTAGACCTTATGGCATCTTAATTTGGTCAAGTCTTGTACCCATTTTCAAGGCCAGCGACTATTGCTTTAGCTATATACAAGAAAAGGATTACTCTGAATATACACAACAACAAATCCCAGATGTCCATCCCAAATGTTGTTTCAAAATAATCCAGTTCAGATGATAAACAAATGTATTGGTATGTTGAGGTCATTATTTCAAATCAAAATATACACTTCTTTTTCAGACAATGGGGAGGATCGAAGAAGTGGAAAAGTTGCAGGAGTAACTTCAAAACAATGCAAAGAGACAGAATCTGGAAGAATGTCAAGTTTGTCCATGTTTATATTTCTGGAATTTAGTGGGCGTGCATCTCGAAATGTTTGGGGATGGTTCGGGCTGCCAGACAAGACTTTCACTGCGAGCGCTGGACCACTGGATGCTGCGGCAAACAGCGGACTTCTTGCAGCTATTTATTACCAACAAGCTACTCCTGCACATCAATGATGCGGATGGCACAGACTGCTTTGCAGACAATTATTTTGAGGCAAAACCAAGAGGTCTGTAAGCACTCTGAAAACAAAGTAAAATATTTGACACCCACGGCAAAGAAAGCCATGCTACAGCATAGGGCTGGGCGATAAACCGAAAATTTACCGTTACCGAAATTTATTACAATGACCGAAATCATTTTGCCCATGTCGGTAAATTCGATGAATAAAAAAAGAAAAGCCTTTTGTCTGCGGCAATGTTCATGCCCCTTTAAGACCGCTACAGCGCCTCTAGTCATGTGACTCCACCCGTCTGTCGCTCTCGTTGCTGGCGATTCAAATCCAGAAGCTTTCTCACCACCCACAACACAACCATGCTGTGCTGAAAGTTCAAAGTGAGAAGCAAGGTTCGACAAGTGACAACAGCCCATGAACGGAGGCGACACCATACGAGAGAACGTCTCAGAGGTGGACGCGATAGCCTAGCACATAGCTAAAGATAAAGCTCCTCTAGTTACGTGGCGCGCACAGGATTTAAACGCTTCATGAAAGCCGTATTTCCCGATATGGACTACATCGGGCCGGGAGCTTAGACATGTCAAGCATTTTGCATCTACATCCGACTTGTGGTCGGGTCGCAACATGGATCCCTGATTGAGCCTAACTGTGCATTACATAGATGACAAGTGGCGACTGCGCAGCAGAGTACTCGAGACGGCACATTTTCCCCGATAATACCCACTTGTTTATTTGGCTTGCATTGACATTTTCTTTCATTTTATTTCGCGTTTTTTTATTTGCCATTATTTACATCATGAGAGCATCTTGGCGCAATCTATTTGCAGAAAAAGATTTCGCAAGAGGTACCCTTTTTCTTTGTGACATTGTTCAAGTCATGCAAAGCAAGCTCAGGGTTCGCGGTTAACCGCTTCCCGATTGCCCGGGGCAAGTGAAATTTGGCCACGGGCAAGGTAAAATTATGGGCAACTTGCCCGACCGGGCAAGCATTTTTTAAAGCAGCCAAATATCTTTAATTTTGACGAAAACGGTGGTGTGATCTGTTTGTGTGCACTGTATGGTGATGGTTTAACCCAGACAACCCCTTATGTTTTGGTATGGTCCATTGGCCTTATCGGGGGTAATGGGCGGGCGCTACGGGAATCAGTTAGTTCAGTGAATGTCGAGTTAAAGTGGACGTCAATAAATCCCGCAGTATTGGAACTCGCTGTCGTAGCATCCTCATTTGAAGTTTGAAAAACACAACAAAAACCTACGATATTTTGGCCGAAAATTGACAGCCGGAAGTTTTCTTACCTTCTGCGCATGTTTACGAGTGGCGACGAGTTCGTTCAAATCCGAACATTTCGGATTCCTCTGACATGACTAAAATAGCTCGAATATTTTTAAGTAGACAATTCAGTTGTGAGTAAGGAAGGGAGTAATATTTGATTATTGGCTGTTAATTCATTAGCTCCATGATGTGACCTGACATAGTGTCAGTGACTGTGTTCTGTTTATGCTATGAAATTTATGGAGGCAGCACCACAGGCACTGGTCTTAAAGGAATACACAAATTTGCCACACTCATAATTTACTCATGTGATTCCACAATTAATACGCTCTCCTGGACTTAAAATTGATCATCTGGATTGCTGTAATATCATTTTCCCAATTTAACATGCAGATTTGTTAATTATTAAAACTACAATTAACATTTTCAATAACTGCACAGGATGATACATTTGCTCTTGTGAGTAGGGTTTCATGGTTGATGATGAAAACAAGATTAATTTATGCTTATCAGATTATATGTTTATTTACATTTGTGGCGCACATTTTACAACCATAAACATTTTATTCTTAGAGAAAAAAAATTGTCACTTGCCCAAGTCGGGCAAGTAATTTGGCCACTCGGGCAAGGCAAATTTTAGTGGCACTTGCCCTATGGGCAAGCAGTTTTTAAAGTTAACCGCGAACCCTGCAAGCTATTTGGAATGTTCATACAAATGATTTTTGTACTTTTATTTTTCATTGAAAGTAAAGTGTACCAGTTGGTCAATAAAAAAAACAGTCAATATGCAATTCCTGCATTTATTTTGATTTTAGTCCACGTGGGAATTTATTGTGCATTTATCGTTATCGAGGTAAAATTGCTCGATTTCTCGCGATATTGATTTGAGGTCATATCGCCCAGCCCTTCTACAGCATGTATACAGTGTGAGACGTGTTGTGTTCACTTGCTCCAAGGCAATTGTTTTTAAGTGTATACCACATACCCAACGAATTGTGTAATTTGTATGGCGGGGTGTACACATGCGTTGCAAAAACACATGCACACACTGTCACTCACGCACTTCCGTATATAGTTTATTTCAGCACCTTTTGTCATGCTGTTTTTATTTTATAGAAGGAAAGCATTATTTTGATGTCTGAGCTGTCACAAAAGAAAAAATAGAACTGTTGAAGTCAAGTCAAGCTTGTGCTTGAAATGTTTGTTCTTAGTTTCTCAGTTTTTCGTGAGCAATGGGAATTCAGTTATATTCAAACGCTGTCAGGTAAAGGCTCCATATTTTTATAGCATTATAGCACACTATTCTGTGGGCGCTAGAATTGAAGGGTTTGCGTTAGTAAAAATAGGTGGGATTAAATGAGCTGAAGTGTATCTCTTGAGTGCTCCTTAAATATTTGCCTGTGTTGGTATATTTTATTTTGGTCGTGTCATGTTTATTCTTACGCTGAAAGAGACATGAGGTGTTCGAAAAAAATAAATGATTTTTTTTTTCCCGGTCAAAACTACCAATGGTGTCTGTTTTTTTTCCCTCCGTGAAATGTACGAGTTATCACTTTGACGCGCATGATGTCACGTGGCTGGAGGACTGGAAACTTGCACGAACAACATTTACGTTGAAATGTAACAATGACACATATATCGACATCTAACAAACATGCATGGGCATCTAACATTGACACTTACATTGACGTCTATAACATAAACCATTACAATCACATCTAACAAACACGGACATCTAACAGACACATCGACATCCATCATAAACATTTACATAGACATCGACATCTAACCAACCTCTACATAGACATCTTACACACATCGACATCTAACAAACATTTACATAGACATCTAACATAAACACATCTAATATAGACACATAGATTGACATCTAACATCGACACATTGAGATCTAACATAGACATACATTGACATCTAACATAGACTGTTACATCGACAACTAACATCGACACAAGGCTTTGTCAAATGACACGTCATGACGACATATACAGAGACACAAGGCACAACAGCATATTTTTGGTACAAATTGAACCCGATATGTTAGCTACCTCGTTCGACTTAAAGGGTTAGCGAACTTGTTATGGTGGTTGAGGCGTGGTGGCTACCCAGCTCGTGTAGTGTATATTAAACTTAAGTTAATAATTTATGACCAGTAAACACGGATGTTGTAACGCAAAACAATGTTCAAATGTTAGTTTTTTTTCAACACATTTCATGAGAAAAAGCTCTACTTGTCTGTGAGAAATGTATGTTGTAGACCCATTATATAACACAATATTACACAATTTTACATTGGAATTTCATTTAATAAAACATTGACAATTATCTTTACAAACACTGTGTATGATTCATCTTTTCATTTGTTGTTCAATGAGCAAAACAGTGGCGATCAAAACAGTGCAAATTAAATGACATTTTATAGGTATCTGGTTGCAATACAGTGAACCCTCGCTACTTCGCGGTTCACCTTTCGCGGGTTCAGTGCTTCGCGGGTCTAAAAAATATTCGGGGGCATTGTAGTTTCGCCGAGCGGCACGACGGGGCGCTGGAGTGGTTAGACGGCCGGCGTCCGCCGAAGAAGAACGTGGGCGAAGAGGAGAGTGGACAAAGAAGAGCACGTTCCCCCGGGCACGATTTGGGGCGACGTTTCGCGCGGTTCGGACCGTACCAGAGCTCCGGCCAGCGTGCGTGGCAGTTAAGCCGAAGAGGAACAACTTCCGCCCGGGCACTAGCGGGGCGACATTTCGCTCCGTTCGGGACCGTGCGAGAGCTCCGGAGGAGACCGGCCGGCGTGCGTGGTTGTTAAGCCGAAGAGGAACACCTTCCGCCCGGGCATGAGCGGAGCGCGAGGCTGTCAGTTATGAATGAATAAATGAATAAATAAATGAAGAATGCCAGGGCACACCGGACGGCGTACCAGCAGGTAAAAGTCGAAGTAATTAAATAAATACAAAAAGAAGTAATTGAATAAATACAAAAATAATGGCTGGGGAATAAAAAAATGTTTTAATAATTTTTTTTTTTTGTTATAACATGAATTTCACCCTCTCTCTCTCTACCCGTATATATATATATATATATATATATATATATATATTATTATTTTATTTATTTATTTTTTTAAGCATTTTTGAAGGTGCGCCGCTACTTCGCACTTTTTTTTAAAAGCATTTTTGAAGGTGCGCCGCTACTTCGCACTTTTTTTTTTTTAAGCATTTTTGAAGGTGCGCCGCTACTTCGCGGATTTTCAGTTTTCGCGGGTGGTCTCGGTCCCCATTAACCGCGATAACCGAGGGTTCACTGTAGTAAGTTACATTCTAATTTACATTGACAGGTAATGGAAATGACTACTGGTAACCTCAATTGAACTGTATTTCAGTCAGAATGCCTCAAACATCATAAAAAAATAAAACGTTGAGTATTATTTCTCCTTCAAAATGTCAGAAGAAATACTCTATAATGGCCTGACGACATTAACATAGCTTATAGTATATAGCAGGGGTGGGAAAACTTTTTTATTGGCGGGCCACAATGGGTTCTAAAATTTGACAGAGGGGCTGGACCAGGAGCAGATGGATGGAGTGTTTTGGTAACCTCATCTCATCTGAGAAAAAAAATACATTTAATTTTAAATGAAAGTGAACAAAAGCTTGTCTTTGAAAAACCACACTATTTTGAAAATAAAACATTAACAAGGTTTATTTTTTTTTTTTTCAAATTCGGCGGGCCGGATTAAAACGTTTAACGGGCCGCATGTGGCCCCCGGGCCGTAGTTTTCTCACGTCGGTATATAGCATAGCGGCATAGGTTCCCTCGTCAACATCAAGTGAGTTACCCTCTTACCAAGACCAAAATACGGGGCTCTCCATCTCCCGGTCACTTCTCCAGACCCCAACAGTCACCCTCGTTGCGAGAACTTGGAGATTCGATGTTTATTTTTTTTCGCTTCTTCAACTTCGTGTCTGATTCTTTTCTCTTCTCTGGCTCCAGGATTCCGCTGTCAATCAGATGACGATTGAGGCGGGACTTCCGGTTCAAAGTCACCCTCAGAGTTTGCAACCATTTGAGATGGCTTCTGTGGTAATAACAACTGTCATAGGTGCAATTTGCTCTATAAAGCATTAAAAAAAAAATAATAATAAATTACAAAAAATAGTCAAGTACAGCACTCGTCTCATAAACTAGGTAAGAATTTAGCGTTACTAACGTTGCTACACTATAAAGAGTGTTTTACTGACTAGCTAAACCCAGTTTGCTTAAACTGATCGTACACTGGACGAAATCTTACCGTTGTCTTTTTACAAATGGATTATGAAATTGTTGCAGAAATTGTTTTGCTGTGACGGAGGGCAAGTTTTATAAGGTTCGTTCATCGGGAAGGTTTTATATTAGACGAGGATGGTCTTGTTCTTCGGATTTTTTTTTTATTTATAAAAGGCCGAGCATTTGTATTTGCGCTCAGACTGTGTTGCACAGTGCACACGAACCAAAAGCTCTAAAGAAAACACAATACCCGATCCAAACGGAGGGACGTGTTATCTTTATCTTCCACACCGCCTATCTTGTACTGGCTTGCGGGGAGGTGCTGCCGCCTATCCCGTCTGACTTTGGGCGAAATGCGGGAGGGACGACCTGAACAGAGAAATACAAAAAGAAGCAGTACAGCGTCAGTGTAACTCCTTACGGGATAATATCCTCGTCGCATAAACAAGGTAAGAATTTCACGGTATGCATTTTGGTGAACTATAAAGCGTGCTTTACTGACTGGAGCGACGTCGAGTTAGCCTAAATGTATCGTGCATTGGACTAAATCTAGCAAGTTAGAATTATACGATTTGTTCTTCGGGAAGGTTTTATATTAGAGGAGGAATTAAGATCTTGCCCTTCGGACATTTTTTGTGATAAAAGGCCGAGCATTTGCATTTGCGCACAGTATTAGTCCACGAAACAAGAAATACCCATGTACAAATAACTTGCAATTATAATAGTTGGAGCTGTAACAAAGTGTTTTTCATACGGTGTTGTATAAATTAGCAGGAAATTAGAACACAAATTAAAACACGTACAGTAGATACAAGAAGAACAACGACAGTCACATGTTGAGTCGAAAGCTAAAGAATAAAAATGTGTCTTCAAAACGTTTTAAAAGTGGACAGAGAGGGGGCTTGCCTAACATTCAATGGAGAGTCAGGGAATGGACTCCGAGTGCAAGTTTCAGGCCATCTATCTCAAGAAAGAGCTTCTGATGCACCTCAAACGGGTACTGCAAATTTAGTAAGTTCAGCGCATAGTTAATTCCCATGAGCAGGAGACTGGCAACATTTCCACAACCTCATTTTCTTAAGCAACAATGGAAACAGAGGCATGGGATGTGTCTTCTTGTCCCTCACTTGCTTGGAAGACATAGAGTACGTGTGTCAAACTCAAGGCCCGGGGCCAGATCTGGCCCACAACCTAATTTTATGTTGCCCGCAAAGGGCAAATCATCTGCATCAACTTCCTGTTTCTAGCATATTTTCTTCACAACAACACTGAGATATGAGATATTGCCAATTATTTGTTACCAATCCTCCCCTTTTAAAATAAATTGAAAAATTGTTGAACAATTACTTACTAGCTTCTGATTTCAAAACTGGCTTTCCAATCAATTTATATGGGTTCACAGTCCCTCTGAGGGAAACCACTACTACGATGTGGCCCGTCCATAAAAATGAGTTTGACACCCCTGACATAGACCTTCAGTACTTGCTTGGCCTGGTCCTCTTTTGCTTGTTCTCTGCTGACTTCCTGAAAGAGCATATACATCCATGGTTAGGTGCATAATGTCCCAAATTTGTGTTTGCTTTTTATAGTTCTGAATATCGCTGTCTTCAGGCAGTATCCAAGAAGCTCCAGAATCTTCACCTTGCAGGAGACTTCCAATGGCACGTTTTTGCAATCATTAACACTGCATCATCCAAAGAGAGCAAACCATTTTCAACATTTGAGATTGGTCAGTAATATTTACAAGTAACACCCACTCGTGTGGATTGACCAATAGATTAGATCTAGAAAAACATGAAATTACTCAAATTATGACAACATGTTTCAGCCGGACACCAGTGATATGTGACAGTATTTGCAATCTGCATTACATGTTTATAACAGCATATATGAGAATCAAAAAATAAATAAAAAGGGCAATGAAAACGGAAATTAAAATAGAAACCTCAACCTCAAGGATAGGATTTTTGTAGAAATCTCAAAATCGAAACTTTGGACCTTCTGATTTATTTTGTCAATTACCCGAAAGTAACCTTTGCCAAATGCCAACCCTTTAGCCAGAGCAGGTCACATACTGGCAGCAATTAATTTATTTGAATATTGTGACAAATAAAAATGTTTGCTGCACAGTCTATGAGTTAATTGCAGCTTTAAAAACGTAATACTGTTGTAATTTACCTGGTAGTCCGTGATGAGTTCCTCTGCAGACTGTCCGAGGAATTTCATCAAGGAATGGATTATGCCCTCCCTTCCAGCTTCAACGTTTTGCTATTTAAAAAGACACAAGATGATTAAGTGTCTTAAATAAATAAAAGCTCACATATGCATTGCTTACATCCCAAAAAGTGCATCTCAACTTTAAATAAAAAAATAGCAAGATATCCATAAGCTCTAACAGATCTTTTATTGTTTTATTCTGTTAATGCTTATGATGGACTTATCCAAAATAGTTTGATGCAAATTCTATTTGCAGTAATAAAACACAACCCTCTTTCATGACTGAGTGAACTGAGCATAGGTCTTATTTCAGTGCCAGTAACTCGGCCTTTTTTTCCAAGTATCTCCTTCAATTCCAGGGTGTAAAGTTCCATCTTGGTTAGCCAGGTTCTCTCAAATTGAACATATGTAATTTGTTTGAACTCTTTCTTAATCTGAAACATTTTTCCCTCAATTAGAACATTTTCAAAATTAAGAAATCTAAATCACGATTTAAATTTTGATTAATCGTCCAGCACTAGAAGATACAGCAGCAGGTATTACTCCTCCTCTAAAATAATAAAGGCAGTACAATCATCACTTAATTTGACACAGAGTTTGGATTAATTGCTGGACTATGGTCTGATATTTGTCCCACTTGAAACTAAATCTGAATATTGGTTATTTGAATGTGAATATCTTAACTTTGATATTTGAATTGAAACCTGAATGTTTTGAATTGAACACTGAATTATTGAATTGAAAAACTGAATTCGAATTACATAAATTGTATATTTTTAATTTGATTCTGAATTTTTCGATCATAATGTTTTTGTTAAGAACTATATCCCAATAAACTTGAATGTAGGACTTTAAAATGCGTTTTTAATTCCTCAAAAAAAAGGTCTCCTCACCAAAAATTCAATACTGCATATGCTCAAATTCAGTTTACTAAGTAAAAATTCAAGACTCAGTGACAGACATACGGGAGCTTTAGGGTGCCTCAAGGATGTGCAATGGATTCCAATCACCTTCCACCTATCACATCAACCCCCCATCCTTCAGCAGATCCACTGGCTTCCAGTCAATCAACAAATCATTTTCAAAATTCTTCTATATATTTTCAAATCTATGGCTGGCGACCAGTTCAGGGTGTAGTGCGCCTTTCGCCCGTAGTCAGCTGGGATAGGCTCCAGCACCCTCCCGTGACCCTGTACCGGATAAGCGGTGTGGATAATGACATGACACATGACTTTCAAATCTCTTCACAACCTCGCCCCTCCCTACCTTTCAGACATCATCCATATTCCCACTCCATCCCGCGCTCTCCGGTCTTCATCCTCCTCACTCCACCCCTTGCCTGCCACCATGGGGGACAGAGCCTTCAGCGATTCGGTTCTCCAGCTCTGGAACTCTCTCCACCTGACCTCTGTAATTGCACCACCCCCTGTGTTTAAAACTAAACTCAAAACCAATCTGTTCCGCCTTAATTACTCTCTCCAATTCCAGATATGTCCCTCATCCACTTTATTGTATTTTATCCTGCTTGATTTACGTGTTGGTGTTTCTACCCGTATTTGTGTTTTTACTTTCGTATTTTACTCTGTACAGCGGCCTTGAGTGTCCTGAAAGATGCTTCCAAAAAAAAACAAAAAAATATATATATATATATATATAAACACACACACACACACACACACACACACACACACATATATATGTTGTTTGTTTTTTTTTCATGGTGGAAAAAAATTTCATCTAAATAACTCTAATGAATTTGTCTTTTATCATGGTGGTCTGTAGGATGAATTGGATCAAGAGCCTGCCAAGTGCACCATGGTGGTGTTTGTTGTCCGGGAGGAAGAGGATCTTCAGCCACCACATTACATCGGGGCAGTTATTGTAGGTGTGAAGGTTCTTTGTCAGTTGCCATCTCTTGCACATAGATGTGTGATGCTGTTTGGCCTCATCTCTCCACTAAACCTGTCTTACCTAAGTAAGTTAAAACACGCTTTTGATGCACCACAAAAAAATACTCATGGAGATAGAACCAAACAAATTGACACGAATAGTGTGCGGTTTGAGTGTCAAACTAAATATTTGATAGCCCAAAAAAAAACCATTTCAGAATGTCCTTTTTAACCGTTTGTAGGTTGTATTCAGAGAAAAAAACTACAGCATTTTTCTAAAACAAAATTACATCAATTTAATGTCTTTATTCCAAAGTAACAAATATATATATATATATATATATATATATATATATATATATATATATATATATATGTGTATATATATGTGTATATATATATATATACACAGACCAGTTGTCCTTTCATTTTACCATGAAGAGTCCTGAGACCTCTATGGCCCTGGTTAGACGACCACCCACCGCTGTGTTGTTGTCAAATCAACCGAACATAGCACAAACACCACCTCTCTCATCCAACAATACATCAACAGTCATCCTGTTTCGGAATGCCATTAGAGATTGGTTGATAGCCGTTCATGCACAGTTTCAAACCCACTTTGCGTCCAATTACCTAATTTTTGCACGTTGTGATGATGCAGTTGACCTGTCTGCGTTCTTTGTTCTTCGTTCGAGGACTCAAATCCTGTTACTTGATCTGTTAATTTACACTTACTTACTTACTTACACTAAGGAGAACACCGATGGCTTCCATGTATGTTGAATCATTTTTTTTTTTTTTTTTGCCGTGATATTCTGCTTTCTCTTTTTTAACGTCACCGATGTCCTGTCATGACATTGGACAGTTCACACAGTTTATTAACAAACAATATAAAACATACCATTTACGATCAATCAATTACATTTTGTGAAATGGCACTCTCCAGAAACTACCAATAATTTATAAGCAGGGCCTAGTTATGAAAAACACATACAGATATGCACTAAGTCTCAAAACCTTTTACATTTTTGGGTGATTTATCAAATGATCTATCATATCCACACCACCACCAGATTTCCCCTCTTGATAGTGGATTGAAGTTTATTTCAACCACTATCAAAACCAGACACAGTGGTGGTGAAAAGATTCCTAACCGCTTAGCTCTGTCAGCAACATTAATGCTATTTAAATTTTCAAGAGCAACTATCATAGAAAACATGTTCATCTACATCAACTCTAGTCACAGGATACACGCTGACCCAATCCATACATGTATTATCAAGATAAGCATTAATATAATATCAATAATACAATTTCATTTGCTTATTTTGGATATCTCGTTGTCCAATTGCTATCTTTTCACGAAAGTACAGACTTTCTCCTGTAACTTTGTTCTGTGGACCAATAGTTGCCCACTTGAGTATTACTCATGGTTCCAACTCAAATCTATCAACATGTCGTCCAAGCTCCACAAATATGTCCCATCACTTTTTTTTTTTCAATTATCTGCTTGGTGTTTGCAAATCCATTTTGATTAGTAATTGGGATTCTTACTGTTGGTATTGTACTATAGTCACATCATAGTTTGTTTATGTAACTCTGGGTTGTTCCCACATATAACACAACAACAAAAATATCAGAATAAAATTGTATACATCCAACATAGAACAGCTGCTTTTAACCACTTCAGGGTCATTTTGTCTGAAATATCCCCTCTACTTAGTCTGGTGTCTTATGAAATAAGACCACCCTATCATCAGACTTCCGCTCATCTCCTTTGTAGGAGATTTCAACCAAAATGACCTTTTTACATGTGTCAAATGAACCAATGTTGACTCTTCTACTATATTTACAGCTGTGAGAGCTGTCAATAAAACTAAACATGGCATTCCCCCTTGGGTAATTACATATGTCTTATCTTCAAACTTCTTTCAAGCATCCAGTCTCCTGGCTCCACTAGTTTAGTGCCCTGCTAGGAGACAGAAAGATCCTCACCACTCTAAATTTGTGCCTGTCTTTGTTTTTCTAACACTTTTCACATGTAGTCAGCTAAAGTTGCTTCAGCATCTATTTCCCATTTGTTCTTAAATTTGAGGTATTCTATAAGGCCTTCCAAACAATGTTTTACAACGTCTCGGTCCTAAATACAATGAAATACAATACAGTGCAACTCTCTGTATATAACTCAAATTAACTCACATAAACACATTTACAGTAGATACCAGAAAAACAACAGAACAGCAACAGTCTCATGCTGAGTCAAAGGCCCGAATATTCATCTTCAAGCGAGGTTTAAAAGTGGACAGAGAGGCGACTCGCATAACATTCAATGGAAAGTCACAGTGCTTGTCGTTTTTACAAACAGTTTTACTAATTTCCATACACTGTGTCCACTGCCTCCCCGTTTCCTCAATGCATAGCCTTTTCACTTTTTTTTTTTTTGTTCATTCTTTTCACCAATCCAGAGCTTTGAGGGTGGTAAGCACAATTATCTTTCAAATCAACGTGAAACATTCCTATCTCTTTCACAAGTTAGTTAACAAAATGGGTACTATTATCACTGTTTATTATTTTCAGGAATACCATATCTCGGAATGATATCCTTACAAAGTACTTTTGCCACTGTCAATGCATCTGGATTTGTTGGTTAGAAAGAGTTCTAACCATTTCGAATTCACATCTATGATGACCAAACATTTATTTTATTTTTTTTCTTCACTTTGGTTTTTATCAAATAAGTCCATATGAATAATTTGAAATGGATATTGTGGTGTAGGAAAGCGTCCTCTGCGTGGACTCAAATTACCTTGTGAATTGTGTTTCGCACACGTTAAACATGCCCTACAAAAATGTTTCGAATAAGCATTAAAGCCGTAAGCCGTATAATAACGTAATATCTGATGCACCATTTCCCCTGTTGAGACATGTGTTATCCCATGACTCAATATAGCAGCCCATTTGTAAAGATTATTGTTTGGTCATACAGAGATCACGTAGCGATGTTACACCATTTTCCTCCAAAGCCTTTGTTTAACTTTGGGACTTCTATCACTAAAACGTGTATGTCCGCAACAGCTTCTTTAGCTGTATTGTCTGCAATGTGTATTCAAGGAAAACACTTATGCAATGTATGCGCTACACATTTTAAGACGACTATATGTGTAAATAGTAACACAATTTACTCTCTTTAGTTTACACGCTTTTGTTTAAGATACTAATTCTGTTGCATGAGCTGAGTAATTTGAGGAGTAACTGCTAAGTTCTTTTTCCCAGTGTCATTTGATACAACTACAGTATTTTATTTATTTATTTATTTATTTATTTCCATCTACAAATAGCACTTCTCCGTTTTCTGAAGGCGAATCTTTTTGATGCCTTTACTTTTGGTTACTTTTTTCTACTAACTCATAACAATCTAGTTTTGTACCATCCTCCTGACATAATAATGACAGCCGGGTTTAATGTTGTACATCTCTCTATAATCAGATGTGGTTTTGATAACAATGTATTCATACACTATAAATGTCCCGCCGGTGACAAAAACGTCATGTTCATCAGCAAAAGCAATGCAGAAACCGCACGTGGTACTCTCAAAACCAGAGGATGGAACAAAACTATGGTTGCACTTGTTTCTGCAATTTCCAGATTGTGGGACTAATAAAAGACCATCTTTATCTTAATCTTATATCTACAGCAATAGATACTGCATTAACTGTTCTCATGCAGTGCTTCAATGCACATTCTACGTTGTCTAGTTTGGAATAGAAGTATGCGATTGGTTTCATCTTATCTCCATGTTTCTACACTAAAACTAAGGCCTTTTGCATCTGGACAAAGGGTCAGTGCCATACTTAATACGAACACTTGTTTCCTTTCACAAAAGCTGAATATGCTTTATCAGTCCAGTGTAAGGACAATGTCATTTAGAGGTTTTCCTCATTCATCATTTTACTCAGTGGCACAGTAATTTCTGCATAATTTGGAACTCAGACTTTACAATAATTTGTTAATCTTAAGCATGTTAATTTTATTTTTATTTCCTATTTTTCTAACTTTATGACTCATTTTACTTCAACCAGTTCTACCTCAAAGTGAACAAGTACACATCAATGTTATTTGTAGTCTCTAATTTCTTCTCTGCTTTAATTCCTTGGATGTTAAGATGGCGGCGCGCATGGACGCAGCGGCTAACAGCTCCCCCTCACAGTGCTCCTTATTACTTTTTATTAGTGTTTGCTTGCTCTTATTGGCATCAACTGAGGCACAACATCGATATACCCGCCAGGACATCGTGAACATTGGATATCGATGCGAAATAACCATCACAGAGGAATTTTGCTATGATCGCAAAATTCCGAACGAACTGGCGAGGCTGCCCGGCTCACCGTGGCTGGTCATCGGGACCGGGAGGCGGCGCAGGCGACGCAGAAAGAGGAAGCAGAAGCGAGGCTGCAGGTCCGGTGTCTTGCAACGGCTGCGACGGCAGCCCCATAGGCAACCACTACCGAGTCTGCACCTCACCAACGCCAGATCCGTGGTCCACAAAATCGACGACCTGGGATTACAAATCCTGGGAAACCGCTATGTGCGCGATAGCAGTGTGATCGTCGTCACGGAAACCTGGCTGCACGCAGACGTCCCCGACGCTAGCATCCAGCTGGCCGGGCGCTCGCTACATCGCGCGGATCGGACGAGGGACACCGGTAAGAGGAGGGGCGGGGGGCTCTGTGTTTACGTGCATGAGAACTGGTGCGGCGATAGCACGATCGTCGAGAAGCACTCTTCCCCCGACATCGAGTTCATGTCCGTTAAATGCCGGCCTTATTTTCTCCCGAGGGAGCTAACGGTAGTGATTCTCACAGCTGTTTACATCCCTCCCGACGCTAGCACTAGCACGGCGCTCTCGCTACTCGCGTGCGTCATCAATAAACATCAGCGGGCGCACCCTGATGGCGGTCACATTGTAGCGGGAGACTTTAATAAGGCCAATTTAAAGACTGTACTCCCAGAGTTTCACCAGCATGTCAAGTGCCCGACGAGGGGAGACAACACTCTCGACCATGTGTACTCGAACATCAAGCACGCATACAGAGCCCTCCCACTCGCCCCCCTCGGCCAGTCAGACCACCTGTCCTTGCAGCTCGCACCTGCGTACACCCCTCTCAGGCGCAGATTCAGGCCTACCACAAAGACTGTGAAAACCTGGCGTGACGACGCCATGAGTGAATTACAGGACTGCTTTCATGACACAAACTGGGACCTCTTTGATCATCAGGACCTTGATGTCTACACGCATTGTGTACTGGACTACATCAAGTTCTGCATGGAAACTGTGTCCCAACAAAAGACTATACGGACCTTCCCAAATGCGAAGCCCTGGATGTCCAGCAGGGTTCGCGCTCTCCTCAAGGCCCGTGACGCTGCCTTCAGGTCAGGCGACAAAGCCCAGTACAGGGTGGCTCGTGCTGACCTGAGCAAAGGCATCAAGCTAGCAAAGGCAACCTACAAGGGGAGGCTGGAGGCCCACCTTGCCAGTAACAGACCACGGGAGGTGTGGCAGGGTCTACGGAGCATCACCAACTTCCGTGGCAGCAGCACGACCTCTGTAGACCCGAGTGCATCGCTGGCAGAGGAGCTTAACTGCTTCTTCGCTCGCTTTGACTCGCCCCAACCATCACACCCCCGCACTTCAAGCTCCAACTCCCCCCCACTCATCGTAGAGGAACACGGTCAACCCCAGGAAAAGCTACTGGACCCGACGGAATACCAGGCAAGGTCCTCAGAGCATGTGCCCACCAACTGTCACATGTTTTCTGCAGGATCTTCAACCGCTCCCTGGCTCAGGCAGTCATCCCCTCCTGCTTGAAAACCTCCACCATTATTCCTGTCCCCAAAAAGTCACCAGCCGTCCACCTGAATGACTACCGTCCTGTTGCTCTCACACCAGTCATTATGAAGTGCTTCGAGAGGCTGGTTCTCCAGCACATCACGGACTGCCTTCCTCCCACTCTGGACCCCTACCAGTTTGCATACCGGGCTAACAGATCCACTGAGGACGCCATCGACACTGCTCTGCATGTTGTACTGGGCCACCTGGAACAACAGCGGAGCTATGCAAGGATGCTCTTTGTGGACTACAGCTCGGCATTCAACACGATCATCCCAGACATCCTCGTCGCCAAACTGGACACTCTCGGCCTCCCTGCCCTCACACGCATCTGGATTAAGGACTTTCTGACCAACAGACCCCAGACTGTGTTGCTCGGCCCCTACACGTCCTCCACCCTCATGCTGAGCACCGGTTCCCCCCAAGGATGCGTGCTGAGCCCTCTCCTGTACGCCCTCTACACCTACGACTGCAGCCCGGCCCACGGCAACAACACCATCGTCAAGTTTGCTGACGACACGACAGTGGTCGGTCTGATCTCGGAAGGTTACGAGACAGCCTACAGAGAGGAGGTAAAGAGACTGACAACTTGGTGCAAGGACAACAGACTGCACCTTAACTCTGCTAAAACAAAGGAGATTGTCGTCGACTTCAGGAGGAACAAGACGCTGCCGCCCCCCCTCTGCATCGAAGGCGTGTGTGTGGAGAGGGTCCACACGTTCAAGTTCCTGGGAGTACAGATCTCCGATGACCTTTCTTGGAGTCACAACACCACAGCAGTGGTAAAGAAGGTCCGCCAACGTCTGCACTTCCTGAGAGTCCTCAGGAAATTCAACCTGGACAGGAAGCTGCTGCTGGCCTTCTACCACTCGTCCATCGAGAGCCTGCTGACGTACTCTGTCTCCACCTGGTACAGCGGCTGCACTGAGGCGGACAGAGTGAGGCTCCAGAGGACAGTCAAAACAGCGCAAAGGATTATTGGCTGCCCTCTCCCCTCGCTGTCGGACATCTACACCGCCCGGTGCCTCAGAAGGGCTCTCAACATCGTCAAAGACAATACCCACCCAAACTCACACCTGTTCGACCTGTTGCCCTCTGGCAGGCGCTACAGATGCATCAAATCAAGGACCAATAGACTGAGAAACAGTTTCTTTCCGAGAGCCATCTCCATACTGAACTCTCACACACACACGAGACCACCCTAACCTTGCAAAACAGCATTGTGATGTGTTTCTATATGCCCTATTCAGTCTTATTTATTTATCTAATTTATATATTTGTCTGTATTATTGTTGTATTGCACTGGAGAGGGGAGCCCTCTAATCTCGTTGCACACTTGAGTACAATGACAATAAAGGGATTTCTATTTCTATTTCTATTTCTATTTCTAATGTAAATACTAGCCCTTCTTATCAAATTACCATCTTTTTTTACCGTGTCATTTCCATCTGTGCATTTCATTCCAGTTACTAACTACAGTTACCTTAATAGAAAGATCATCAACTGAAGTATGAAACATAACATATTTATTTCTTCAAATCATCCTTACAGCAGAACCTAATTCTTATCCTTATTCATTTGTTCAAGTCACACCTTCTTCAATCACCAAACTCTCTCTCTGACTTCCTCCCCCTACTTGGGAACGAGCATCTAACTTCAAAGAGCTGTTAACTCTTTGTTACAGCACACTCATGAGTTACGATTACACCAATACCCATTGCCCTCTGTCAAACTTTCCTCACTCCTTTTTTTTTTTTAATTTTCCAAATTCACTGTAGCCTTACCAAAGCCACTCAAAACTATCAAGGTATCAAATCAAAAACTACAAAATCAGGAAACACCTATGCTCCTACAAGGGTTTCTCATGCTCACTTCTTCATTCAATTAAGATTTCACAACACCTACTCCTCTCTTTCTGAAAAAGACACAAGTATACAATTAAGTAAAACCCATCATCAGAATGATATACCTTGTCTGTCGGATCATGTAAGTATAAATTGTGCCATCAATAATCTTTTTCTGTAAATTAATCACATCCCCACAACTTGGGCTCTCATTGTTCTGTAAAAGTAAACCTAATTTCAATTCATGCAACCAACTCAGTGTCCTTCTGGGTCCCTCAACCACACAGGTTCTAATTCTGTTACTCTAGACAGTTTTCCACTTGCAAATCTGACTATGACACATTTCTCTTGCTCTATCATTTGGAATTAATTTATTACAAGCAATCCTACATGCACCAGTGTCACATAAAAAGGTAATTGGTGACCCATTTACCAATAAGGTTATTTCAGCTCAGTTATTTCATCAAAGGCCAATATCTCTTGTAAATTTAGGAGGATCTCTTCATCTAGAAACTCATCTGTTCCTTGATCAGCCTCTAAATCCTGTTTAGATGCTTCCTATCCTAGTCATGCTGAAGGTTGCTTTTTCTCAGGGCAATCTCTTGCTATATGGCCTTCTTTACCACAACGCCAGCAGCCTGATGTATTTTGCCTGTTTGCTCCTCTTCCTATTCTTCCTCCTCTCTGTCGTCTGCCCCTTTGTCCTCTAAAGCTACCTAGGCCCTTTCCACCTCGATAAAAGACCTCCTGTCCTACCTGTCCTACCTGACCTGTCCTGTCTATAGACCTCTGCTTCTTTTTATTTTCTATCTTCTCAGCATGGAGGGCGTGATTTACATACTCCTCCAGGGTACCTGTTGGCAGGCAAATGAAATGTTTATTTACCCACTTATGAATTACCTCTCTTGAGCCTGCATGTAAAGCATTCTTCAACTGCTGTTGAAATGGCCCATTTACATTACCATTTTCCTGTAGCCCGCTGTGATTTTTAAACACAGCTGTCATTCTCACTTTGTGTTGCTCAAAAGTCTCATCATCCTTTTGTTTTACTCTTCCTATTTCAGTGTAATTTGCTCTATCTGACTTTTCGCATTCCTTTCCTTTGCTTATTTTGTTTTCATTCTCTTTTTGTTTCCTGTATCCCTCTTCTCTTTTTAAGGCTACCCTCATCCAATATTCTGTTTCCTCAATGCGGCTATTCCCTGCAATGCGGCTATTTTTTGTGTATTTAACTGACCATTAAAGCCATGTTCAGTTATCCATGTATCTAAATACTGAGTTTTATCAGGATCCTGTTTTTCGATGAACTTCCAATCTCTACACTGCAGCGTATCCCTGGGTTTTATTTTACTACCTAATATCCCCATTTTAGAAAATTTGGACCAGTTTGTCAACACCTAAGGTGTTCTAAAAACTGGTTTCTCATCAGTAGGACAGCAACTCAAATTTCCTGTTGTGGTAATTCTCAATTCAACCTTTTCAGGTGGAGAATTATTGCCTTTGCATCCACACCAGTCTGCTGTGTACAACCCTACTGTATTACATCGGATAAAATACCAAGTGGTATTTGTAATCCCCAATCACACCGTTCACTCACTTTACATACGGTTTGCGCAAACATTCACACACGGAATTTAAGTGTACACACAGACTCCGCCGTCCTACTTTCTCCACGGAATTTCTCGGACTCCGCCGTCATATACCTGCCATTGACTAGTATTCACAGGGTTTTTTTATTTCTCACTCCACTGTCCTTCATGGACCCGCCATCGACTAGTATGCACAGGATTTCTTATCTATACACAATTTCTTTCTCTTTTCTCTATCTTTCTTTCTTTCTCTTTTCTTATTTCATCTCTACTTCATGTCTTTCTTTGCTTTTTTTTCTTTTTTATGTTTTATTTTTATTTATTTATTCTTAATGCTCATTTATTTATTCTGAACACTTATTTATTTATTCTTAACGCGCAATGACCTCCAGTCAGTCACTTCCCCCCGAAAAAAAAATATCTCACCACTGTTGTCTTCCCTCCATTGGATCGCCGTCAACCGTCAGATCCCAGCTGGTGGGGTGAGGTCCAGTCCTGGAAAAGGATTTTTAGGCTCTCTCTAGTGAGCCTGCCATGGCCATGGTCTTTCTGGAGTTCACCACACCCGCTGGAATCCTCAGGTATCTTGGCTTCCCGCTCGAAGGACCAAAATAATGTCAGGTTCAATCACCTAAGCATTCACTGAACAAAGGCAAAATGAATGAAAGGAAGACAAGAGTTGATCTTTTACTCGCGAGGAGAACGAACGGAGGTGTGCTCAGTTACATCTCCAACTTCGTTCTGGAGCACACTCCGCCGAGCCCTCTATTTTATTTGGGAAGTCCCTAAACAATACAATGTATTTGCACTAAGGAACGAAGGGGGGAGCACCAGCAGGAACATGTAAACATTTCAGACACAAGAGGAAAGACAGACATCAATGGCAGTCATTTACTGATTGAAAAGGCAGATATGCCTTTTAGTGCTCTGGCACTAAAGTCTCAGTCCTTTTGGTTCAGAGGTGTGTCTCGGCACACCTCCTTTGATGTTGTAGACGTTGATCCTGTCTTCAGGCATCCGCTTCTCTTGAAGTCTTCTCATCCATATGGTCAAACATAGGTCACGCTGTGGAACAATTCTTTTGCAATACTAATAGAGTAAAATATGGGATAAAATATATCTTCAACCTAACAATAGTGTAAACTGACATACTGAAGACTGGACAGTCATTAATTTGATTGTCCAGTCTTTCCCTCATGAGATAATGCTTCACTTAGAAAATGTGTACAGCGCGAGCTGAAAATGCATTTGCAGTACTAAACTACCACATTTCTATAACAGCTTAATTCAACGTTTCCAATGTAAATTTCTTCCTTTATATAGTGTAAACTGACATACTGAAGACTGGACAGTCATTAATTTGATTGTCCAGTATTTCCCTTATGAGATATTGCCTCACTTTGCAAATGTGCACAGCGCAAGCTGAAAATGCATTTGCAGCACAATAAAAACCCAAACTTCTATAACAGCTAAACCAAACGTTTCCAATGAAAGATTCCACCTTTATATCGTGGAAAAAGACATCCTGAAGCCTGGACAGTCATTAATTTGATTGTCCAGTATTTCCCTTATGAGATAATGCCTCACATAGCAGAATCATAAAAACATGGACGTGATGGTAAACTGTCCATTGTGCCGATAGATGGTATTCTCATGAGGTTAGGCTTGCTATGGAGAGTGGCATGGGGGTTGTGTCTCATGGTTGGAATGGGAAAGATGTCAATTTGGGACACATCGTCAGTAGTGTTCCATCAAATCACTGGGTGTTTCGGCCTTTATCACTAGACACCCTCATCGATGGTGGCCAGCGGCCGGTTGATCACGCCCGCGCTTATGTCCCATGCCCAATTAACTGTGGTGGATGGTTCTGCCCTGGGTACTCAAGTGGGATGACGCAGATTAGTGGTGGGATGGGGAGGGGGGACGGGGGTCATGTTGCTGATCTATGAGCCCAGTAGGGGTCCTTCCTCTTCATCCAGATCCACTGGCTGCTTCTTTCAGCCGCTTTAGAGAGCGATCTGACTGTGTGCCGCAGAGCCTGTCCATGGATTCCCAGGTCTTTCAGCAGCTTGATGGTTGATGAGGCCAGAAACCCTCTGCATCCAACTTCGACGGGATAGACCTTGGCTTTCCACCCTCGTTGTTGTGCGTCCGCCGCCAGTTCAGTGTAGCGCAACTTCTTACGCTCATAGGCCTCTTCAACTGCATTTTCCCACGGGACTGTGAGCTCTGCAATGTAGACAGTCTTCAATGAATGGGACCACAGCACTAAGTCTGGCCTTAGGGTGGTGGTTGCAATCTCTGCTGGGAAGATTAGTTGCTGACCTATATCGACCAGCATCTTCCAATCCCGAGCCTTGGTTAGCTGACCAACTTCTGGCTTGAGAAAAGGATGGTTGGGCTTTTCCTGTCCCTCTCGGACAAATTTTGGTGCTGTAATGGTAGTGGTGGCTCTTAAGGGCAAGGAGTTGATGGTAGTTCTCCTGCTTTCAAGCACTGCTGCCAAGCTCTTGAGGACCTGGTTGTGCCTCCAGGTATAGCGGCCTTGTGTGAGGCTGGTCTTACAACCAGTCAGGATGTGTTTGAGAGTTGCTGGTGTTGGGCAGAGGGCACAGGTTGGATCTTCGCCATACCACTGGTGGAGGTTTTTTGGGGATGGCAGCACGTCATTGGTAGCTCTGATGATGAAGCTGATGTTGCTAGCTTCCATCTCCCAGAGATCCCTCCAGCCAAGCTTTCTTTTCTCCAGGCCTTCCCACCTCATCCACTGTCCCTGCTTGGCAAGCGAGACAGCCTTTGCAGACCTTTCAGCCTCTTCCTGGCGGCGCACCTCCTCCACGACCATTTTTTTCCTCTCTGCGGTTGAGGCCTTACACCAAGTTGGTTTGCTTGCTGTAAGGCCAAAGCCTCCTCTTCCCCTCTGGACGTGTCCCACAATATCGCTGTGCCTCAGGGCTGCTGTGGCATGCTGCACTGCACTGGATGGTGTCCATTTCCGTGCAGTTGACAGGGGTGGTGCCGTTTCACTGATGGTCCGGTCTCTGGAGTCCGTCAGCGTCATCTGTAGTCTCACTTTAGAGCACTTGTATTCTTCAGTGAGACTTGTGATGGGCAGTTCGAGGACTCCTTTGCCATAGAGGCTGATGTTATTCAGACAGCGTGGGACACCAAGCCACTGTTTCACATATACTGTGATGGCTCGCTCCATCTTCTCCACAGTTGTTAGTGGGACCTCGTAGACAGTGAGTGGCCACATCACGAGAGGGAGAAGCCCAAATTGCAGACACCAGAGCTTGAGCTTCCCTGGTAGTGGAGTCTTGTTGATGTTGTTCAGGTCGTTGATGATATCCTGTCTTAGCTGCTGCACCTGGTTTTTATCCTTAAGACTTGAGTCATACCATCTGCCCAGGCTTTTGACAGGTTGTTCTGCCACCGTTGGTATTGGTTCGTCACCAATGCAGAACTTCACGTCTTTTAGCTCTCCCTTGATTATCGAGATGCTACGTGACTTGTTCGGCTTGATTTTCATCCGGGCCCAGCTGATGTTTTCCTGCAGCTTACCAAGTAGCCGCCTGGTGCAAGCTGCAGTGGTGGTCAGAGTGGTCATGTCGTCCATATATACTCGGACGGTGGAAGGCGGATCCCGTTCCTGGTTCGCTCACCCCGCCACCCATTTTGAGGCCCTGATGATGACCTCCATGGCCATTGTAAAGGCCAGGGGTGAGATCGTGCAACCTGCCATGATGCCTACTTCTACTTGCTGCCATGATGTTTTGAAGTCGGGTGTTGTGAAGCACAGCTGCAGGTCTTCAAAGTAGGATTTTACCAAGGTAGTGATGGATGTTGGAACGCGGAAGAAGTTGAAGGACTCCCAGAGAAGGCTATGCGGAACTGAACCAAAGGCATTGGCTAGGTCGAGAAAGATGACATGAAGATCCCCTTTGTTCTTCTTCGCTGCTTGAATCTGATGCCAGATCATACTGGTGTGCTCCAAGCAGCCGGAGAATCCAGAAATTCCAGCCTTTTGTACGGATGTGTCAATGTACTCGTTTTTTCTCCAGGTAGGTGGTGTGTGTCAAGACGCTGAAAAAGATTTTCCCTTCAACGTTGAGAAGGCTGATTGGCCGAAATTGACTGATATCTGCGTCCTTCTCTTTTGGAATTAGTACACCTCCAGCCCTTCGCCATGCCTTTGGTATTATCCCCTTCTGCCAGACGATTCTCATTAGCCTCCAAAGATAGCGTAGGACATCTGGTGAGTTCTTGTAGAGCTTATATGACACTCCATTTGGTCCTGGTGCAGATCCTGATCTTGCACGCCCACCATGTTCTCCACTTCTTTCCATTTTGGAGGGCCGGTCTCGATGTTGACCTCTGGTGGTCGAATGGGGGGGATATCATGTGGGATGGCTAGCTGTTCATGCCTTTTCGTGTCTTGGTAGACCTTTTCCAGGTGCTCTTCAAGTTCCTTCTTTGAAGTTTGCAGGAACCCGCTTTTGTCCTTAGCGAAGAGATCTTTGACAAACTTGAAGGGATTTTTATAGAACAGGGTTCTTGTGTGTTCCTTCTTCCTGCGAAGTTTCCTCAAGTTCTCTGCTCTTCGTAAGGTTTTCAACCGGAGCTTGATGTCCCCATGGAGCAGCATGAGACCTTCTCTCTCTGGATCAGAGGCTTTTCTCCACTGTTTCCGCAGGTCCCTTCTTTCCCTGATCAGTCTCTCTATCTCTTGTTGCCTCCTAGGTTTGGTTGGTGGTGGTATTTTGTTGGTGGTTTTCCAGCTGTTCACTCCAAAGCGCTCCTCTCCATAGTGGTAGATGATGTCACCGATGTGTTCCAGCTTTCTCTCTGCAGTGCCCACTTGTTGCTCCAACATTTTCACCAGGTCGTTATTGACGGTTTCCCACTCTCTCTTCTCAATAGTTTTGGGCCACCTCACACTCTGTCTGTGCCCTTTGATCTTGTTCTCTTTGGGAGGTCTCTGTGGCTGGGTGGGTTCTACCTCCTGCAATTCTGTGTTTATAATACCCTCCTCAGTGACAGGGGGGCTGATGCTCTGCGAACTTTGGGTTTTTTCCCGTCGCTGTGCTTCACTCGACTGATTTGACGCATTACTTCGTAAGAAGTATTGGTCAATGCGAGGCCCTTGACTCGGCTTTCCCAAACACTGCTTCTTTCCTTGGTGGATCTTCAACCCTGTAACTGATGTTACTTTTGCCCAGCCACAGGTGCAGACCTGAAGTGAGTGTCCTGCTGCCATTGTCTCATGCACCGTGTTCTTGCTCGTAGTCATGTTTGTTCCTAGGTCTGTAACCGTGTGGTCAGTCATTGAGCCATCTTGCGCCCGCGCTCTCGCAGGCTGTAGGGGTGTCATTCTTTGTAGACTTTCTGTAGCACTTGGCGGGTGTCTCCAACAAACTGAACACAGTGTCAGAGACTGCCAGCATGGGTAGCTAGCCCATGTCAGCCCCAGTGGGGTCTATTCCCTCCTGTCAGCAGTCTCTCCAGGCTGTCACACAGACTTTTTCTAAGTGTTGCTGTATCTCATGAAGGAAATACTGGACAAAGAAATTAATGACTTCCCAGGCTTCAGGATGCATTTTTACACTATATAAATGTGGAAATTTACATTGGAAACGTTTGGTTTAGCTGTTAATGAAGTTTCGTTTTTTTAGTGCTGCAAATTCATTGTCTGCTGGCGCTGTACACTTTTTCTAAGTGTTGCAATATCTCATGAAGGAAATACTGGACAATCAAATTAATGACTTCCCAGGCTTCAGGATGCCTTTTTACACTATATAAATGTGGAAATTTACATTGGAAACGTTTGGTTTAGCTGTTAATGAAGTTTCATTTTTTTAGTGCTGCAAATTCATTGTCTGCTGGCGCTGTACACTTTTTCTAAGTGTTGCAATATCTCATGAAGGAAATACTGGACAATCAAATTAATGACTTTCCAGGCTTCAGGATGCCTTTTTACACTATATAAAGGTGGAAATTTACATTGGAAACGTTTGGTTTAGCTGTTATAAACGTTTGGTTTTTTAGTGCTGTAAATGCATTTTCAGCTCGCGCTGTACACATTTGCTATGTGAGGCATTATCCCATAAGGGAAATACTGGACAATCAAATTAATGACTTACCAGGCTTCAGGATGCCTTTTTACACTATATAAAGGTGGAAATTTACATTGGAAACGTTTAGTTTAGCTGTTATAAAAGTTTGTTTTTTTAGTGCTGTAAATGCATTTTCAGCTCGCGCTGTACACATTTGCTATGTGAGGCATTATCTCATAAGGGAAATAATGGACAATCAAATTAATGACTTCCCAGGCTTCAGGATGCCTTTTTACACTATATAAATGTGGAAATTTACATTGGAAACGTTTGGTTTAGCTGTTAATGAAGTTTCGTTTTTTTAGTGCTGCAAATTCATTGTCTGCTGGCGCTGTACACTTTTTCTAAGTGTTGCATTTTCTCATGAAGGAAATACTGGACAATCAAATTAATGACTTTCCAGGCTTCAGGATGCCTTTTTACACTATATAAAGGTGGAAATTTACATTGTAAACGTTTGGTTTAGCTGTTATAAAAGTTTGTTTTTTTAGTGCTGTAAATGCATTTTCAGCTCGCGCTGTACACATTTGCTATGTGAGACATTATCTCATAATGGAAATGCTGGACAATCAAATTAATGACTTCCCAGGCTTCAGGAGACCTTTTTACACTATATAATTGTGGAAATTTACATTGGAAACGTTTGGTTTAGCTGTTATAAAAGTTTGGTTTTTTAGTGCTGTAAATGCATTTTCAGCTCGCGCTGTACACATTTGCTATGAGAGGCATTATCTCATAAGGAAAATATTGGACAATCAAATTAATGACTGCCCAGGCTTCAGGATATCTTTTTACACTATATAAAGGTGGAAATTTACATTGGAAACGTTTGGTTTAGCTGTTAATGAAGTTTCGTTTTTTTAGTGCTGCAAATTCATTGTCTGCTGGCGCTGTACACTTTTTCTAAGTGTTGCAATATCTCATGAAGGAAATACTGGACAATCAAATTAATGACTTTCCAGGCTTCAGGATGCCTTTCTACACTATATAAAGGTGGAAATTTACATTGGAAACGTTTGGTTTAGCTGTTATAAAAGTTTGTTTTTTTAGTGCTGTAAATGCATTTTCAGCTCGCGCTGTACACATTTGCTATGAGAGGCATTATCTCATAAGGGAAATATTGGACAATCAAATTAATGACTGCCCAGGCTTCAGGATGTCTTTTTACACTATATAAAGGTGAAAATTTACATTGGAAACGTTTAGTTTAGCTGTTATAAAAGTTTGTTTTTTTAGTGCTGTAAATGCATTTTCAGCTCGCGCTGTACACATTTGCTATGTGAGGCATTATCTCATAAGGGAAATACTGGACAATCAAATTAATGACTTCCCAGGCTTCAGGATGCCTTTTTACACTATATAAATGTGGAAATTTACATTGGAAACGTTTGGTTTAGCTGTAAATGAAGTTTCGTTTTTTTAGTGCTGCAAATTCATTGTCTGCTGGCGCTGTACACTTTTTCTAAGTGTTGCAATATCTCATGTAGGAAATACTGGACAATCAAATTAATGACTTTCCAGGCTTCAGGATGCCTTTCTACACTATATAAAGGTGGAAATTTACATTGGAAACGTTTGGTTTAGCTGTTATAAAAGTTTGGTTTTTTAGTGCTGTGAATGCATTTTCAGCTCGCGCTGTACACATTTGCTATGAGAGGCATTATCTCATAAGGGAAATATTGGACAATCAAATTAATGACTGCCCAGGCTTCAGGATGTCTTTTTACACTATATAAAGGTGAAAATTTACATTGGAAACGTTTAGTTTAGCTGTTATAAAAGTTTGTTTTTTTAGTGCTGTAAATGCATTTTCAGCTCGCACTGTACACATTTGCTATGTGAGGCATTATCTCATAAGGGAAATACTGGACAATCAAATTAATGACTTCCCAGGCTTCAGGATGCCTTTTTACACTCTATAAATGTGGAAATTTACATTGGAAACGTTTGGTTTAGCTGTTAATGAAGTTTCGTTTTTTAAGTGCTGAAAATTCATTGTCTGCTGGCGCTGTACACTTTTTCTAAGTGTTGCAATATCTCATGAAGGAAATACTGGACAATCAAATTAATGACTTTCCAGGCTTCAGGATGCCTTTCTACACTTTATAAAGGTGGAAATTTACATTTGAAACGTTTGGTTTAGCTGTTATAAAAGTTTGGTTTTTTAGTGCTGTAAATGCATTTTCAGCTCGCGCTGTACACATTTGCTATGAGAGGCATTATCTCATAAGGGAAATATTGGACAATCAAATTAATGACTGCCCAGGCTTCAGGATGTCTTTTTACACTATATAAAGGTGGAAATATACATTGGAAACGTTTAGTTTAGCTGTTAATGAAGTTTCGTTTTTTTAGTGCTGAAAATTCATTGTCTGCTGGCGCTGTACACTTTTTCTAAGTGTTGCAATATCTCATGAAGGAAATACTGGACAATCAAATTAATGACTTTCCAGGCTTCAGGATGCCTTTCTACACTATATAAAGGTGGAAATTTACATTGGAAACGTTTGGTTTAGCTGTTATAAAAGTTTGGTTTTTTAGTGCTGTAAATGCATTTTCAGCTCGCGCTGTACACATTTGCTATGAGAGGCATTATCTCATAAGGGAAATATTGGACAATCAAATTAATGACTGCCCAGGCTTCAGGATGTCTTTTTACACTATATAAAGGTGGAAATTTACATTGGAAACGTTTGGTTTAGCTGTTATAAAAGTTTGGTTTTTTTAGTGCTGTAAATGCATTTTCAGCTCGCGCTGTACACATTTGCTATGTGAGGCATTATCTCATAAGGGAAATACTGGACAATCAAATTAATGACTGCCCAGGCTTCAGGATGTCTTTTTACACTATATAAAGGTGGAAATTTACATTGGAAACGTTTGGTTTAGCTGTTATAAAAGTTTGGTTTTTTAGTGCTGTAAATGCATTTTCAGCTCGCACTGTACACATTTGCTATGTGAGGCATTATCTCATAAGGGAAATACTGGACAATCAAATTAATGACTTCCCAGGCTTCAGGATGTCTTTTTACACTATATAAAGGTGGAAATTTACATTGGAAACGTTTAGTTTAGCTGTTAATGAAGTTTCGTTTTTTTAGTGCTGAAAATTCATTGTCTGCTGGCGCTGTACACTTTTTCTAAGTGTTGCAATATCTCATGAAGGAAATACTGGACAATCAAATTAATGACTTTCCAGGCTTCAGGATGCCTTTTTACACTATATAAAGGTGGAAATTTACATTGGAAACGTTTGGTTTAGCTGTTATAAAAGTTTGGTTTTTTAGTGCTGTAAATGCATTTTCAGCTCGCGCTGTACACATTTGCTATGAGAGGCATTATCTCATTAGGGAAATATTGGACAATCAAATTAATGACTGCCCAGGCTTCAGGATGTCTTTTTACACTATATAAAGGTGGAAATTTACATTGGAAACGTTTAGTTTAGCTGTTATAAAAGTTTGTTTTTTTAGTGCTGTAAATGCATTTTCAGCACTAAAAAACCATACTTTTATAACAGCTAAACCAAACGTTTCCAATGTAAATTTCCACCTTTATATAGTGTAAAAAGACATCCTGAAGCCTGGGCAGTCATTAATTTGATTGTCCAATATTTCCCTTATGAGATAATGCCTCTCATAGAAAATGTGTACAGCGCGAGCTGAAAATGCATTTACAGCACTAAAAAACCAAACTTTTATAACAGCTAAACCAAACGTTTCCAATGTAAATTTCCACCTTTATATAGTGTAAAAAAACATCCTGAAGCCTGGGCAGTCATTAATTTGATTGTCCAATATTTCCCTTATGAGATAATGCCTCTCATAGCAAATGTGTACAGCGCGAGCTGAAAATGCATTCACAGCACTAAAAAACCAAACTTTTATAACAGCTAAACCAAACGTTTCCAATGTAAATTTCCACCTTTATATAGTGTAGAAAGGCATCCTGAAGCCTGGAAAGTCATTAATTTGATTGTCCAGTATTTCCTACATGAGATATTGCAACACTTAGAAAAAGTGTACAGCGCCAGCAGACAATGAATTTGCAGCACTAAAAAAACGAAACTTCATTTACAGCTAAACCAAACGTTTCCAGTGTAAATTTCCACATTTATATAGTGTAAAAAGGCATCCTGAAGCCTGGGAAGTCATTAATTTGATTGTCCAGTATTTCCCTTATGAGATAATGCCTCACATAGCAAATGTGTACAGCGCGAGCTGAAAATGCATTTACAGCACTAAAAAAACAAACTTTTATAACAGCTAAACTAAACGTTTCCAATGTAAATTTTCATCTTTATATAGTGTAAAAAGACATCCTGAAGCCTGGGCAGTCATTAATTTGATTGTCCAATATTTCCCTTATGAGATAATGCCTCTCATAGCAAATGTGTACAGCGCGAGCTGAAAATGCATTTACAGCACTAAAAAACCAGGCTTCAGGATGCCTTTTTACACTATATAAATGTGGAAATTTACATTGGAAACGTTTGGTTTAGCTGTTAATGAAGTTTCGTTTTTTTAGTGCTGCAAATTCATTGTCTGCTGGCGCTGTACACTTTTTCTAAGTGTTGCAATATCTCATGAAGGAAATACTGGACAATCAAATTAATGACTTTCCAGGCTTCAGGATGCCTTTTTACACTATATAAAGGTGGAAATTTACATTGGAAACGTTTGGTTTAGCTGTTATAAACGTTTGGTTTTTTAGTGCTGTAAATGCATTTTCAGCTCGCGCTGTACACATTTGCTATGTGAGGCATTATCCCATAAGGGAAATACTGGACAATCAAATTAATGACTTACCAGGCTTCAGGAGACCTTTTTACACTATATAGAGGTGGAAATTTACATTGGAAACGTTTGGTTTAGCTGGAAATGAAGTTTTGTTTTTTTAGTGCTGCAAATTCATTGTCTGCTGGCGCTGGACACTTTTTCTAAGTGTTGCAATATCTCATGAAGGAAATACTGGACAATCAAATTCATGACTTTCCAGGCTTCAGGATGCCTTTCTACACTATATAAAGGTGGAAATTTACATTGGACACGTTTGGTTTAGCTGTTATAAAAGTTTGGTTTTTTAGTGCTGTAAATGCTATGTGAGGCATTATCTCATAAGGGAAATATTGGACAATCAAATTAATGACTGCCCAGGCTTCAGGATGTCTTTTTTACACTATATAAAGGTGGAAATTTACATTGGAAACGTTTAGTTTAGCTGTTATAAAAGTTAGTTTTTTTAGTGCTGTAAATGCATTTTCAGCTCGCGCTGTACACATTTGCTATGTGAGGCATTATCTCATAAGGGAAATACTGGACAATCAAATTAATGACTTCCCAGGCTTCAGGATGCCTTTTTACACTATATAAATGTGGAAATTTACATTGGAAACGTTTGGTTTAGCTGTTAATGAAGTTTCGTTTTTTTAGTGCTGCAAATTCATTGTCTGCTGGCGCTGTACACTTTTTCTAAGTGTTGCAATATCTCATGAAGGAAATACTGGACAATCAAATTAATGACTTCCCAGGCTTCAGGATGCCTTTTTACACTATATAAATGTGGAAATTTACATTGGAAACGTTTGGTTTAGCTGTTAATGAAGTTTCGTTTTTTTAGTGCTGCAAATTCATTGTCTGCTGGCGCTGTACACTTTTTCTAAGTGTTGCAATATCTCATGAAGGAAATACTGGACAATCAAATTAATGACTTTCCAGGCTTCAGGATGCCTTTTTACACTATATAAAGGTGGAAATTTACATTGGAAACGTTTGGTTTAGCTGTTATAAACGTTTGGTTTTTTAGTGCTGTAAATGCATTTTCAGCTCGCGCTGTACACATTTGCTATGTGAGGCATTATCCCATAAGGGAAATACTGGACAATCAAATTAATGACTTACCAGGCTTCAGGAGACCTTTTTACACTATATAGAGGTGGAAATTTACATTGGAAACGTTTAGTTTAGCTGTTATAAAAGTTTGTTTTTTTAGTGCTGTAAATGCATTTTCAGCTCGCGCTGTACACATTTGCTATGTGAGGCATTATCTCATAAGGGAAATAATGGACAATCAAATTAATGACTTCCCAGGCTTCAGGATGCCTTTTTACACTATATAAATGTGGAAATTTACATTGGAAACGTTTGGTTTAGCTGTTAATGAAGTTTCGTTTTTTTAGTGCTGCAAATTCATTGTCTGCTGGCGCTGTACACTTTTTCTAAGTGTTGCATTTTCTCATGAAGGAAATACTGGACAATCAAATTAATGACTTTCCAGGCTTCAGGATGCCTTTTTACACTATATAAAGGTGGAAATTTACATTGTAAACGTTTGGTTTAGCTGTTATAAAAGTTTGGTTTTTTAGTGCTGTAAATGCATTTTCAGCTCGCGCTGTACACATTTGCTATGAGAGGCATTATCTCATAAGGGAAATATTGGACAATCAAATTAATGACTGCCCAGGCTTCAGGATGTCTTTTTACACTATATAAAGATGAAAATTTACATTGGAAACGTTTAGTTTAGCTGTTATAAAAGTTTGTTTTTTTAGTGCTGTAAATGCATTTTCAGCTCGCGCTGTACACATTTGCTATGTGAGGCATTATCTCATAAGGGAAATACTGGACAATCAAATTAATGACTTCCCAGGCTTCAGGATGCCTTTTTACACTATATAAATGTGGAAATTTACACTGGAAACGTTTGGTTTAGCTGTAAATGAAGTTTCGTTTTTTTAGTGCTGCAAATTCATTGTCTGCTGGCGCTGTACACTTTTTCTAAGTGTTGCAATATCTCATGTAGGAAATACTGGACAATCAAATTAATGACTTTCCAGGCTTCAGGATGCCTTTCTACACTATATAAAGGTGGAAATTTACATTGGAAACGTTTGGTTTAGCTGTTATAAAAGTTTGGTTTTTTAGTGCTGTGAATGCATTTTCAGCTCGCGCTGTACACATTTGCTATGAGAGGCATTATCTCATAAGGGAAATATTGGACAATCAAATTAATGACTGCCCAGGCTTCAGGATGTTTTTTTACACTATATAAAGGTGGAAATTTACATTGGAAACGTTTGGTTTAGCTGTTATAAAAGTTTGGTTTTTTAGTGCTGTAAATGCATTTTCAGCTCGCGCTGTACACATTTTCTATGAGAGGCATTATCTCATAAGGGAAATATTGGACAATCAAATTAATGACTGCCCAGGCTTCAGGATGTCTTTTTACACTATATAAAGGTGGAAATTTACATTGGAAACGTTTGGTTTAGCTGTTATAAAAGTATGGTTTTTTAGTGCTGAAAATGCATTTACAGCACTAAAAAAACAAACTTTTATAACAGCTAAACTAAACGTTTCCAATGTAAATTTCCACCTTTATATAGTGTAAAAAGACATCCTGAAGCCTGGGCAGTCATTAATTTGATTGTCCAATATTTCCCTAATGAGATAATGCCTCTCATAGCAAATGTGTACAGCGCGAGCTGAAAATGCATTTACAGCACTAAAAAACCAAACTTTTATAACAGCTAAACCAAACGTTTCCAATGTAAATTTCCACCTTTATATAGTGTAAAAAGGCATCCTGAAGCCTGGAAAGTCATTAATTTGATTGTCCAGTATTTCCTTCATGAGATATTGCAACACTTAGAAAAAGTGTACAGCGCCAGCAGACAATGAATTTTCAGCACTAAAAAAACGAAACTTCATTAACAGCTAAACTAAACGTTTCCAATGTAAATTTCCACCTTTATATAGTGTAAAAAGACATCCTGAAGCCTGGGAAGTCATTAATTTGATTGTCCAGTATTTCCCTTATGAGATAATGCCTCACATAGCAAATGTGTACAGTGCGAGCTGAAAATGCATTTACAGCACTAAAAAACCAAACTTTTATAACAGCTAAACCAAACGTTTCCAATGTAAATTTCCACCTTTATATAGTGTAAAAAGACATCCTGAAGCCTGGGCAGTCATTAATTTGATTGTCCAGTATTTCCCTTATGAGATAATGCCTCACATAGCAAATGTGTACAGCGCGAGCTGAAAATGCATTTACAGCACTAAAAAAACCAAACTTTTATAACAGCTAAACCAAACGTTTCCAATGTAAATTTCCACCTTTATATAGTGTAAAAAGACATCCTGAAGCCTGGGCAGTCATTAATTTGATTGTCCAATATTTCCCTTATGAGATAATGCCTCTCATAGCAAATGTGTACAGCGCGAGCTGAAAATGCATTTACAGCACTAAAAAACCAAACTTTTATAACAGCTAAACCAAACGTTTCCAATGTAAATTTCCACCTTTATATAGTGTAGAAAGGCATCCTGAAGCCTGGAAAGTCATTAATTTGATTGTCCAGTATTTCCTTCATGAGATATTGCAACACTTAGAAAAAGTGTACAGCGCCAGCAGACAATGAATTTTCAGCACTAAAAAAACGAAACTTCATTAACAGCTAAACTAAACGTTTCCAATGTATATTTCCACCTTTATATAGTGTAAAAAGACATCCTGAAGCCTGGGCAGTCATTAATTTGATTGTCCAATATTTCCCTTATGAGATAATGCCTCTCATAGCAAATGTGTACAGCGCGAGCTGAAAATGCATTTACAGCACTAAAAAACCAAACTTTTATAACAGCTAAACCAAACGTTTCAAATGTAAATTTCCACCTTTATAAAGTGTAGAAAGGCATCCTGAAGCCTGGAAAGTCATTAATTTGATTGTCCAGTATTTCCTTCATGAGATATTGCAACACTTAGAAAAAGTGTACAGCGCCAGCAGACAATGAATTTTCAGCACTTAAAAAACGAAACTTCATTAACAGCTAAACCAAACGTTTCCAATGTAAATTTCCACATTTATAGAGTGTAAAAAGGCATCCTGAAGCCTGGGAAGTCATTAATTTGATTGTCCAGTATTTCCCTTATGAGATAATGCCTCACATAGCAAATGTGTACAGTGCGAGCTGAAAATGCATTTTCAGCACTAAAAAAACAAACTTTTATAACAGCTAAACCAAACGTTTCCAATGTAAATTTCCACCTTTAGATAGTGTAAAAAGACATCCTGAAGCCTGGGCAGTCATTAATTTGATTGTCCAGTATTTCCCTTATGAGATAATGCCTCACATAGCAAATGTGTACAGTGCGAGCTGAAAATGCATTTTCAGCACTAAAAAAACCAAACTTTTATAACAGCTAAACCAAACGTTTCCAATGTAAATTTCCACCTTTATATAGTGTAAAAAGACATCCTGAAGCCTGGGCAGTCATTAATTTGATTGTCCAATATTTCCCTTATGAGATAATGCCTCTCATAGCAAATGTGTACAGCGCGAGCTGAAAATGCATTTACAGCACTAAAAAACCAAACTTTTATAACAGCTAAACCAAACGTTTCCAATGTAAATTTCCACCTTTATATAGTGTAGAAAGGCATCCTGAAGCCTGGAAAGTCATTAATTTGATTGTCCAGTATTTCCTTCATGAGATATTGCAACACTTAGAAAAAGTGTACAGCGCCAGCAGACAATGAATTTTCAGCACTAAAAAAACGAAACTTCATTAACAGCTAAACCAAACGTTTCCAATGTAAATTTCCACATTTATAGAGTGTAAAAAGGCATCCTGAAGCCTGGGAAGTCATTAATTTGATTGTCCAGTATTTACCTTATGAGATAATGCCTCACATAGCAAATGTGTACAGTGCGAGCTGAAAATGCATTTTCAGCACTAAAAAACCAAACTTTTATAACAGCTAAACCAAACGTTTCCAATGTAAATTTCCACCTTTATATAGTGTAAAAAGACATCCTGAAGCCTGGGCAGTCATTAATTTGATTGTCCAGTATTTCCCTTATGAGATAATGCCTCACATAGCAAATGTGTACAGTGCGAGCTGAAAATGCATTTTCAGCACTAACAAAAACCAAACTTTTATAACAGCTAAACCAAACGTTTCCAATGTAAATTTCCACCTTTATATAGTGTAAAAAGACATCCTGAAGCCTGGGCAGTCATTAATTTGATTGTCCAATATTTCCCTTATGAGACAATGCCTCTCATAGCAAATGTGTACAGCGCGAGCTGAAAATGCATTTACAGCACTAAAAAAACAAACTTTTGTAACAGCTAAACCAAACGTTTCCAATGTACATTTCCACCTTTATATAGTGTAGAAAGGCATCCTGAAGCCTGGAAAGTCATTGATTTGATTGTCCAGTATTTCCTTCATGAGATATTGCAACACTTAGAAAAAGTGTACAGCGCCAGCAGACAATGAATTTTCAGCACTAAAAAAACGAAACTTCATTAACAGCTAAACTAAACGTTTCCAATGTAAATTTCCAACTTTATATAGAGTAAAAAGACATCCTGAAGCCTGGGCAGCCATTAATTTGATTGTCTAATATTTCCCTTATGAGATAATGCCTCTCATAGCAAATGTGTACAGCGCGAGCTGAAAATGCATTTACAGCACTAAAAAACCAAACTTTTATAACAGCTAAACCAAACGTTTCCAATGTAAATTTCCACCTTTATATAGTGTAAAAAGACATCCTGAAGCCTGGGCAGTCATTAATTTGATTGTCCAATATTTCCCTTATGAGATAATGCCTCTCATAGCAAATGTGTACAGCGCGAGCTGAAAATGCATTTACAGCACTAAAAAACCAAACTTTTATAACAGCTAAACCAAACGTTTCCAATGTAAATTTCCACCTTTATATAGTGTAGAAAGGCATCCTGAAGCCTGGAAAGTCATTAATTTGATTGTCCAGTATTTCCTTCATGAGATATTGCAACACTTAGAAAAAGTGTACAGCGCCAGCAGACAATGAATTTTCAGCACTAAAAAAAACGAAACTTCATTAACAGCTAAACTAAACGTTTCCAATGTAAATTTCCACCTTTATATAGTGTAAAATGACATCCTGAAGCCTGGGCAGTCATTAATTTGATTGTCCAATATTTCCCTTATGAGATAATGCCTCTCATAGCAAATGTGTACAGCGCGAGCTGAAAATGCATTTACAGCACTAAAAAACCAAACTTTTATAACAGCTAAACCAAACGTTTCCAATGTAAATTTCCACCTTTATATAGTGTAGAAAGGCATCCTGAAGCCTGGAAAGTCATTAATTTGATTGTCCAGTATTTCCTTCATGAGATATTGCAACACTTAGAAAAAGTGTACAGCGCCAGCAGACAATGAATTTTCAGCACTAAAAAAACGAAACTTCATTAACAGCTAAACCAAACGTTTCCAATGTAAATTTCCACATTTATAGAGTGTAAAAAGGCATCCTGAAGCCTGGGAAGTCATTAATTTGATTGTCCAGTATTTCCCTTATGAGATAATGCCTCACATAGCAAATGTGTACAGTGCGAGCTGAAAATGCATTTTCAGCACTAAAAAACCAAACTTTTATAACAGCTAAACTAAACGTTTCCAATGTAAATTTCCACCCTTATATAGTGTAAAAAGACATCCTGAAGCCTGGGCAGTCATTAATTTGATTGTCTAATATTTCCCTTATGAGATAATGCCTCTCATAGCAAATGTGTACAGCGCGAGCTGAAAATGCATTTACAGCACTAAAAAACCAAACTTTTATAACAGCTAAACCAAACGTTTCCAATGTAAATTTCCACCTTTATATAGTGTAGAAAGGCATCCTGAAGCCTGGAAAGTCATTAATTTGATTGTCCAGTATTTCCTTCATGAGATATTGCAACACTTAGAAAAAGTGTACAGCGCCAGCAGACAATGAATTTTCAGCACTAAAAAAACGAAACTTCATTAACAGCTAAACTAAACGTTTCCAATGTATATTTCCACCTTTATATAGTGTAAAAAGACATCCTGAAGCCTGGGCAGTCATTAATTTGATTGTCCAATATTTCCCTTATGAGATAATGCCTCTCATAGCAAATGTGTACAGCGCGAGCTGAAAATGCATTTACAGCACTAAAAAACCAAACTTTTATAACAGCTAAACCAAACGTTTCAAATGTAAATTTCCACCTTTATAAAGTGTAGAAAGGCATCCTGAAGCCTGGAAAGTCATTAATTTGATTGTCCAGTATTTCCTTCATGAGATATTGCAACACTTAGAAAAAGTGTACAGCGCCAGCAGACAATGAATTTTCAGCACTTAAAAAACGAAACTTCATTAACAGCTAAACCAAACGTTTCCAATGTAAATTTCCACATTTATAGAGTGTAAAAAGGCATCCTGAAGCCTGGGAAGTCATTAATTTGATTGTCCAGTATTTCCCTTATGAGATAATGCCTCACATAGCAAATGTGTACAGTGCGAGCTGAAAATGCATTTTCAGCACTAAAAAAACAAACTTTTATAACAGCTAAACCAAACGTTTCCAATGTAAATTTCCACCTTTAGATAGTGTAAAAAGACATCCTGAAGCCTGGGCAGTCATTAATTTGATTGTCCAGTATTTCCCTTATGAGATAATGCCTCACATAGCAAATGTGTACAGTGCGAGCTGAAAATGCATTTTCAGCACTAAAAAAACCAAACTTTTATAACAGCTAAACCAAACGTTTCCAATGTAAATTTCCACCTTTATATAGTGTAAAAAGACATCCTGAAGCCTGGGCAGTCATTAATTTGATTGTCCAATATTTCCCTTATGAGATAATGCCTCTCATAGCAAATGTGTACAGCGCGAGCTGAAAATGCATTTACAGCACTAAAAAACCAAACTTTTATAACAGCTAAACCAAACGTTTCCAATGTAAATTTCCACCTTTATATAGTGTAGAAAGGCATCCTGAAGCCTGGAAAGTCATTAATTTGATTGTCCAGTATTTCCTTCATGAGATATTGCAACACTTAGAAAAAGTGTACAGCGCCAGCAGACAATGAATTTTCAGCACTAAAAAAACGAAACTTCATTAACAGCTAAACCAAACGTTTCCAATGTAAATTTCCACATTTATAGAGTGTAAAAAGGCATCCTGAAGCTTGGGAAGTCATTAATTTGATTGTCCAGTATTTACCTTATGAGATAATGCCTCACATAGCAAATGTGTACAGTGCGAGCTGAAAATGCATTTTCAGCACTAAAAAACCAAACTTTTATAACAGCTAAACCAAACGTTTCCAATGTAAATTTCCACCTTTATATAGTGTAAAAAGACATCCTGAAGCCTGGGCAGTCATTAATTTGATTGTCCAGTATTTCCCTTATGAGATAATGCCTCACATAGCAAATGTGTACAGTGCGAGCTGAAAATGCATTTTCAGCACTAACAAAAACCAAACTTTTATAACAGCTAAACCAAACGTTTCCAATGTAAATTTCCACCTTTATATAGTGTAAAAAGACATCCTGAAGCCTGGGCAGTCATTAATTTGATTGTCCAATATTTCCCTTATGAGACAATGCCTCTCATAGCAAATGTGTACAGCGCGAGCTGAAAATGCATTTACAGCACTAAAAAAACAAACTTTTGTAACAGCTAAACCAAACGTTTCCAATGTACATTTCCACCTTTATATAGTGTAGAAAGGCATCCTGAAGCCTGGAAAGTCATTGATTTGATTGTCCAGTATTTCCTTCATGAGATATTGCAACACTTAGAAAAAGTGTACAGCGCCAGCAGACAATGAATTTTCAGCACTAAAAAAACGAAACTTCATTAACATCTAAACTAAACGTTTCCAATGTAAATTTCCAACTTTATATAGAGTAAAAAGACATCCTGAAGCCTGGGCAGTCATTAATTTGATTGTCCAATATTTCCCTTATGAGACAATGCCTCTCATAGCAAATGTGTACAGCGCGAGCTGAAAATGCATTTACAGCACTAAAAAACCAAACTTTTATAACAGCTAAACCAAACGTTTCCAATGTAAATTTCCACCTTTATATAGTGTAGAAAGGCATCCTGAAGCCTGGGCAGTCATTAATTTGATTGTCCAATATTTCCCTTATGAGATAATGCCTCTCATAGCAAATGTGTACAGCGCGAGCTGAAAATGCATTTACAGCACTAAAAAACCAAACTTTTATAACAGCTAAACCAAACGTTTCCAATGTAAATTTCCACCTTTATATAGTGTAGAAAGGCATCCTGAAGCCTGGAAGGTCATTAATTTGATTGTCCAGTATTTCCTTCATGAGATATTGCAACACTTAGAAAAAGTGTACAGCGCCAGCAGACAATGAATTTTCAGCACTAAAAAAAACGAAACTTCATTAACAGCTAAACTAAACGTTTCCAATGTAAATTTCCACCTTTATATAGTGTAAAATGACATCCTGAAGCCTGGGCAGTCATCAATTTGATTGTCCAATATTTCCCTTATGAGATAATGCCTCTCATAGCAAATGTGTACAGCGCGAGCTGAAAATGCATTTACAGCACTAAAAAACCAAACTTTTATAACAGCTAAACCAAACGTTTCCAATGTAAATTTCCACCTTTATATAGTGTAGAAAGGCATCCTGAAGCCTGGAAAGTCATTAATTTGATTGTCCAGTATTTCCTTCATGAGATATTGCAACACTTAGAAAAAGTGTACAGCGCCAGCAGACAATGAATTTTCAGCACTAAAAAAACGAAACTTCATTAACAGCTAAACCAAACGTTTCCAATGTAAATTTCCACATTTATAGAGTGTAAAAAGGCATCCTGAAGCCTGGGAAGTCATTAATTTGATTGTCCAGTATTTCCCTTATGAGATAATGCCTCACATAGCAAATGTGTACAGTGCGAGCTGAAAATGCATTTTCAGCACTAAAAAACCAAACTTTTATAACAGCTAAACTAAACGTTTCCAATGTAAATTTCCACCCTTATATAGTGTAAAAAGACATCCTGAAGCCTGGGCAGTCATTAATTTGATTGTCTAATATTTCCCTTATGAGATAATGCCTCTCATAGCAAATGTGTACAGCGCGAGCTGAAAATGCATTTACAGCACTAAAAAACCAAACTTTTATAACAGCTAAACCAAACGTTTCCAATGTAAATTTCCACCTTTATATAGTGTAGAAAGGCATCCTGAAGCCTGGAAAGTCATTAATTTGATTGTCCAGTATTTCCTTCATGAGATATTGCAACACTTAGAAAAAGTGTACAGCGCCAGCAGACAATGAATTTTCAGCACTAAAAAAACGAAACTTCATTAACAGCTAAACTAAACGTTTCCAATGTATATTTCCACCTTTATATAGTGTAAAAAGACATCCTGAAGCCTGGGCAGTCATTAATTTGATTGTCCAATATTTCCCTTATGAGATAATGCCTCTCATAGCAAATGTGTACAGCGCGAGCTGAAAATGCATTTACAGCACTAAAAAACCAAACTTTTATAACAGCTAAACCAAACGTTTCAAATGTAAATTTCCATCTTTATAAAGTGTAGAAAGGCATCCTGAAGCCTGGAAAGTCATTAATTTGATTGTCCAGTATTTCCTTCATGAGATATTGCAACACTTAGAAAAAGTGTACAGCGCCTGCAGACAATGAATTTTCAGCACTTAAAAAACGAAACTTCATTAACAGCTAAACCAAACGTTTCCAATGTAAATTTCCACATTTATAGAGTGTAAAAAGGCATCCTGAAGCCTGGGAAGTCATTAATTTGATTGTCCAGTATTTCCCTTATGAGATAATGCCTCACATAGCAAATGTGTACAGTGCGAGCTGAAAATGCATTTTCAGCACTAAAAAACCAAACTTTTATAACAGCTAAACCAAACGTTTCCAATGTAAATTTCCACCTTTAGATAGTGTAAAAAGACATCCTGAAGCCTGGGCAGTC
The DNA here is from genome assembly GCF_059441095.1 of Idiotropiscis lumnitzeri. Lineage (NCBI taxonomy): Eukaryota > Metazoa > Chordata > Actinopteri > Syngnathiformes > Syngnathidae > Idiotropiscis > Idiotropiscis lumnitzeri. The sequence goes on along the minus strand of NW_028283716.1, from coordinate 234,316 downwards.
ATTAATTTGATTGTCCAGTATTTCCCTTATGAGATAATGCCTCACATAGCAAATGTGTACAGTGCGAGCTGAAAATGCATTTTCAGCACTAAAAAAACCAAACTTTTATAACAGCTAAACCAAACGTTTCCAATGTAAATTTCCACCTTTATATAGTGTAAAAAGACATCCTGAAGCCTGGGCAGTCATTAATTTGATTGTCCAATATTTCCCTTATGAGATAATGCCTCTCATAGCAAATGTGTACAGCGCGAGCTGAAAATGCATTTACAGCACTAAAAAACCAAACTTTTATAACAGCTAAACCAAACGTTTCCAATGTAAATTTCCACCTTTATATAGTGTAGAAAGGCATCCTGAAGCCTGGAAAGTCATTAATTTGATTGTCCAGTATTTCCTTCATGAGATATTGCAACACTTAGAAAAAGTGTACAGCGCCAGCAGACAATGAATTTTCAGCACTAAAAAAACGAAACTTCATTAACAGCTAAACCAAACGTTTCCAATGTAAATTTCCACATTTATAGAGTGTAAAAAGGCATCCTGAAGCCTGGGAAGTCATTAATTTGATTGTCCAGTATTTACCTTATGAGATAATGCCTCACATAGCAAATGTGTACAGTGCGAGCTGAAAATGCATTTTCAGCACTAAAAAACCAAACTTTTATAACAGCTAAACCAAACGTTTCCAATGTAAATTTCCACCTTTATATAGTGTAAAAAGACATCCTGAAGCCTGGGCAGTCATTAATTTGATTGTCCAGTATTTCCCTTATGAGATAATGCCTCACATAGCAAATGTGTACAGTGCGAGCTGAAAATGCATTTTCAGCACTAAAAAAAACCAAACTTTTATAACAGCTAAACCAAACGTTTCCAATGTAAATTTCCACCTTTATATAGTGTAAAAAGACATCCTGAAGCCTGGGCAGTCATTAATTTGATTGTCCAATATTTCCCTTATGAAACAATGCCTCTCATAGCAAATGTGTACAGCGCGAGCTGAAAATGCATTTACAGCACTAAAAAAACAAACTTTTATAACAGCTAAACCAAACGTTTCCAATGTACATTTCCACCTTTATATAGTGTAGAAAGGCATCCTGAAGCCTGGAAAGTCATTGATTTGATTGTCCAGTATTTCCTTCATGAGATATTGCAACACTTAGAAAGAGTGTACAGCGCCAGCAGACAATGAATTTTCAGCACTAAAAAAACGAAACTTCATTAACAGCTAAACTAAACGTTTCCAATGTAAATTTCCAACTTTATATAGAGTAAAAAGACATCCTGAAGCCTGGGCAGCCATTAATTTGATTGTCCAATATTTCCCTTATGAGATAATGCCTCTCATAGCAAATGTGTACAGCGCGAGCTGAAAATGCATTTACAGCACTAAAAATCCAAACTTTTATAACAGCTAAACCAAACGTTTCCAATGTAAATTTCCACCTTTATATAGTGTAAAAAGACATCCTGAAGCCTGGGCAGTCATTAATTTGATTGTCCAATATTTCCCTTATGAGATAATGCCTCTCATAGCAAATGTGTACAGCGCGAGCTGAAAATGCATTTACAGCACTAAAAAACCAAACTTTTATAACAGCTAAACCAAACGTTTCCAATGTAAATTTCCACCTTTATATAGTGTAGAAAGGCATCCTGAAGCCTGGAAAGTCATTAATTTGATTGTCCAGTATTTCCTTCATGAGATATTGCAACACTTAGAAAAAGTGTACAGCGCCAGCAGACAATGAATTTTCAGCACTAAAAAAAACGAAACTTCATTAACAGCTAAACTAAACGTTTCCAATGTAAATTTCCACCTTTATATAGTGTAAAATGACATCCTGAAGCCTGGGCAGTCATTAATTTGATTGTCCAATATTTCCCTTATGAGATAATGCCTCTCATAGCAAATGTGTACAGCGCGAGCTGAAAATGCATTTACAGCACTAAAAAAACAAACTTTTATAACAGCTAAACCAAACGTTTCCAATGTAAATTTCCACCTTTATATAGTGTAGAAAGGCATCCTGAAGCCTGGAAAGTCATTAATTTGATTGTCCAGTATTTCCTTCATGAGATATTGCAACACTTAGAAAAAGTGTACAGCGCCAGCAGACAATGAATTTTCAGCACTAAAAAAACGAAACTTCATTAACAGCTAAACCAAACGTTTCCAATGTAAATTTCCACATTTATAGAGTGTAAAAAGGCATCCTGAAGCCTGGGAAGTCATTAATTTGATTGTCCAGTATTTCCCTTATGAGATAATGCCTCACATAGCAAATGTGTACAGTGCGAGCTGAAAATGCATTTTCAGCACTAAAAAACCAAACTTTTATAACAGCTAAACTAAACGTTTCCAATGTAAATTTCCACCCTTATATAGTGTAAAAAGACATCCTGAAGCCTGGGCAGTCATTAATTTGATTGTCTAATATTTCCCTTATGAGATAATGCCTCTCATAGCAAATGTGTACAGCGCGAGCTGAAAATGCATTTACAGCACTAAAAAACCAAACTTTTATAACAGCTAAACCAAACGTTTCCAATGTACATTTCCACCTTTATATAGTGTAGAAAGGCATCCTGAAGCCTGGAAAGTCATTAATTTGATTGTCCAGTATTTCCTTCATGAGATATTGCAACACTTAGAAAAAGTGTACAGCGCCAGCAGACAATGAATTTTCAGCACTAAAAAAAACGAAACTTCATTAACAGCTAAACTAAACGTTTCCAATGTAAATTTCCACCTTTATATAGTGTAAAAAGACATCCTGAAGCCTGGGCAGTCATTAATTTGATTGTCCAATATTTCCCTTATGAGATAATGCCTCTCATAGCAAATGTGTACAGCGCGAGCTGAAAATGCATTTACAGCACTAAAAAACCAAACTTTTATAACAGCTAAACCAAACGTTTCCAATGTAAATTTCCACCTTTATATAGTGTAGAAAGGCATCCTGAAGCCTGGAAAGTCATTAATTTGATTGTCCAGTATTTCCTTCATGAGATATTGCAACACTTAGAAAAAGTGTACAGCGCCAGCAGACAATGAATTTTCAGCACTAAAAAAACGAAACTTCATTAACAGCTAAACCAAACGTTTCCAATGTAAATTTCCACATTTATAGAGTGTAAAAAGGCATCCTGAAGCCTGGGAAGTCATTAATTTGATTGTCCAGTATTTCCCTTATGAGATAATGCCTCACATAGCAAATGTGTACAGTGCGAGCTGAAAATGCATTTTCAGCACTAAAAAACCAAACTTTTATAACAGCTAAACCAAACGTTTCCAATGTAAATTTCCACCTTTATATAGTGTAAAAAGACATCCTGAAGCCTGGGCAGTCATTAATTTGATTGTCCAATATTTCCCTTTTGAGATAATGCCTCTCATAGCAAATGTGTACAGCGCGAAGCTGAAAATGCATTTACAGCACTAAAAAACCAAACTTTTATAACAGCTAAACCAAACGTTTCCAATGTACATTTCCACCTTTATATAGTGTAGAAAGGCATCCTGAAGCCTGGAAAGTCATTAATTTGATTGTCCAGTATTTCCTTCATGAGATATTGCAACACTTAGAAAAAGTGTACAGCGCCAGCAGACAATGAATTTTCAGCACTAAAAAAACGAAACTTCATTAACAGCTAAACTAAACGTTTCCGATGTAAATTTCCACCCTTATATAGTGTAAAAAGACATCCTGAAGCCTGGGCAGTCATTAATTTGATTGTCCAATATTTCCCTTATGAGATAATGCCTCTCATAGCAAATGTGTACAGCGCGAGCTGAAAATGCATTTACAGCACTAAAAAACCAAACTTTTATAACAGCTAAACCAAACGTTTCCAATGTACATTTCCACCTTTATATAGTGTAGAAAGGCATCCTGAAGCCTGGAAAGTCATTAATTTGATTGTCCAGTATTTCCTTCATGAGATATTGCAACACTTAGAAAAAGTGTACAGCGCCAGCAGACAATGAATTTTCAGCACTAAAAAAACGAAACTTCATTAACAGCTAAACCAAACGTTTCCAATGTAAATTTCCACATTTATAGAGTGTAAAAAGGCATCCTGAAGCCTGGGAAGTCATTAATTTGATTGTCCAGTATTTCCCTTATGAGATAATGCCTCACATAGCAAATGTGTACAGTGCGAGCTGAAAATGCATTTTCAGCACTAAAAAACCCAACTTTTATAACAGCTAAACTAAACGTTTCCAATGTAAATTTCCACCCTTATATAGTGTAAAAAGACATCCTGAAGCCTGGGCAGTCATTAATTTGATTGTCTAATATTTCCCTTATGAGATAATGCCTCTCATAGCAAATGTGTACAGCGCGAGCTGAAAATGCATTTACAGCACTAAAAAACCAAACTTTTATAACAGCTAAACCAAACGTTTCCAATGTACATTTCCACCTTTATATAGTGTAGAAAGGCATCCTGAAGCCTGGAAAGTCATTAATTTGATTGTCCAGTATTTCCTTCATGAGATATTGCAACACTTAGAAAAAGTGTACAGCGCCAGCAGACAATGAATTTTCAGCACTAAAAAAACGAAACTTCATTAACAGCTAAACCAAACGTTTCCAATGTAAATTTCCACATTTATAGAGTGTAAAAAGGCATCCTGAAGCCTGGGAAGTCATTAATTTGATTGTCCAGTATTTCCCTTATGAGATAATGCCTCACATAGCAAATGTGTACAGTGCGAGCTGAAAATGCATTTTCAGCACTAAAAAACCAAACTTTTATAACAGCTAAACCAAACGTTTCCAATGTAAATTTCCACCTTTATATAGTGTAAAAAGACATCCTGAAGCCCGGGCAGTCATTAATTTGATTGTCCAGTATTTCCCTTATGAGATAATGCCTCACACAGCAAATGTGTACAGTGCGAGCTGAAAATGCATTTTCAGCACTAAAAAAACCAAACTTTTATAACAGCTAAACCAAACGTTTCCAATGTAAATTTCCACCTTTATATAGTGTAAAAAGACATCCTGAAGCCTGGGCAGTCATTAATTTGATTGTCCAATATTTCCCTTCTGAGATAATGCCTCTCATAGCAAATGTGTACAGCGCGAGCTGAAAATGCATTTACAGCACTAAAAAACCAAACTTTTATAACAGCTAAACCAAACGTTTCCAATGTACATTTCCACCTTTATATAGTGTAGAAAGGCATCCTGAAGCCTGGAAAGTCATTAATTTGATTGTCCAGTATTTCCTTCATGAGATATTGCAACACTTAGAAAAAGTGTACAGCGCCAGCAGACAATGAATTTTCAGCACTAAAAAAACGAAACTTCATTAACAGCTAAACTAAACGTTTCCAATGTAAATTTCCACCCTTATATAGTGTAAAAAGACATCCTGAAGCCTGGGCAGTCATTAATTTGATTGTCCAATATTTCCCTTATGAGATAATGCCTCTCATAGCAAATGTGTACAGCGCGAGCTGAAAATGCATTTACAGCACTAAAAAACCAAACTTTTATAACAGCTAAACCAAACGTTTCCAATGTAAATTTCCACCTTTATATAGTGTAAAAATGAAGCCTGGGCAGCCATTAATTTGATTGTCCAATATTTCCCTTATGAGATAATGCCTCTCATAGCAAATGTGTACAGCGCGAGCTGAAAATGCATTTACAGCACTAAAAAACCAAACTTTTATAACAGCTAAACCAAACGTTTCCAATGTAAATTTCCACCTTTATATAGTGTAAAAAGACATCCTGAAGCCTGGGCAGTCATTAATTTGATTGTCCAATATTTCCCTTATGAGATAATGCCTCTCATAGCAAATGTGTACAGCGCGAGCTGAAAATGCATTTACAGCACTAAAAAACCAAACTTTTATAACAGCTAAACCAAACGTTTCCAATGTAAATTTCCACCTTTATATAGTGTAGAAAGGCATCCTGAAGCCAGGAAAGTCATTAATTTGATTGTCCAGTATTTCCTTCATGAGATATTGCAACACTTAGAAAAAGTGTACAGCGCCAGCAGACAATGAATTTTCAGCACTAAAAAAACGAAACTTCATTAACAGCTAAACCAAACGTTTCCAATGTAAATTTCCACATTTATAGAGTGTAAAAAGGCATCCTGAAGCCTGGGAAGTCATTAATTTGATTGTCCAGTATTTCCCTTATGAGATAATGCCTCACATAGCAAATGTGTACAGTGCGAGCTGAAAATGCATTTTCAGCACTAAAAAACCAAACTTTTATAACAGCTAAACCAAACGTTTCCAATGTAAATTTCCACCTTTATATAGTGTAAAAAGACATCCTGAAGCCTGGGCAGTCATTAATTTGATTGTCCAGTATTTCCCTTATGAGATAATGCCTCACATAGCAAATGTGTACAGCGCGAGCTGAAAATGCATTTACAGCACTAAAAAACCAAACTTTTATAACAGCTAAACCAAACGTTTCCAATGTAAATTTCCACCTTTATATAGTGTAAAAAGACATCCTGAAGCCTGGGCAGTCATTAATTTGATTGTCCAATATTTCCCTTATGAGATAATGCCTCTCATAGCAAATGTGTACAGCGCGAGCTGAAAATGCATTTACAGCACTAAAAAAACAAACTTTTATAACAGCTAAACCAAACGTTTCAAATGTAAATTTCCACCTTTATATAGTGTAGAAAGGCATCCTGAAGCCTGGAAAGTCATTAATTTGATTGTCCAGTATTTCCTTCATGAGATATTGCAACACTTAGAAAAAGTGTACAGCGCCAGCAGACAATGAATTTTCAGCACTAAAAAAACGAAACTTCATTAACAGCTAAACTAAACGTTTCCAATGTAAATTTCCACCTTTATATAGTGTAAAAAGACATCCTGAAGCCTGGGCAGTCATTAATTTGATTGTCCAATATTTCCCTTATGATATAATGCCTCTCATAGCAAATGTGTACAGCGCGAGCTGAAAATGCATTTACAGCACTAAAAAACCAAACTTTTATAACAGCTAAACCAAACGTTTCCAATGTAAATTTCCACCTTTATATAGTGTAGAAAGGCATCCTGAAGCCTGGAAAGTCATTAATTTGATTGTCCAGTATTTCCTTCATGAGATATTGCAACACTTAGAAAAAGTGTACAGCGCCATCAGACAATGAATTTTCAGCACTAAAAAAACGAAACTTCATTAACAGCTAAACCAAACGTTTCCAATGTAAATTTCCACATTTATAGAGTGTAAAAAGGCATCCTGAAGCCTGGGAAGTCATTAATTTGATTGTCCAGTATTTCCCTTATGAGATAATGCCTCACATAGCAAATGTGTACAGTGCGAGCTGAAAATGCATTTACAGTTCTAAAAAACCAAACTTTTATAACAGCTAAACCAAACGTTTCCAATGTAAATTTCCACCTTTATATAGTGTAGAAAGGCATCCTGAAGCCTGGAAAGTCATTAATTTGATTGTCCAGTATTTCCTTCATGAGATATTGCAACACTTAGAAAAAGTGTACAGCGCCAGCAGACAATGAATTTTCAGCACTAAAAAAACGAAACTTCATTAACAGCTAAACTAAACGTTTCCAATGTAAATTTCCACCTTTATATAGTGTAAAAATGAAGCCTGGGCAGCCATTAATTTGATTGTCCAATATTTCCCTTATGAGATAATGCCTCTCATAGCAAATGTGTACAGCGCGAGCTGAAAATGCATTTACAGCACTAAAAAACCAAACTTTTATAACAGCTAAACCAAACGTTTCCAATGTAAATTTCCACCTTTATATAGTGTAAAAAGACATCCTGAAGCCTGGGCAGTCATTAATTTGATTGTCCAATATTTCCCTTATGAGATAATGCCTCTCATAGCAAATGTGTACAGCGCGAGCTGAAAATGCATTTACAGCACTAAAAAACCAAACTTTTATAACAGCTAAACCAAACGTTTCCAATGTAAATTTCCACCTTTATATAGTGTAGAAAGGCATCCTGAAGCCAGGAAAGTCATTAATTTGATTGTCCAGTATTTCCTTCATGAGATATTGCAACACTTAGAAAAAGTGTACAGCGCCAGCAGACAATGAATTTTCAGCACTAAAAAAACGAAACTTCATTAACAGCTAAACCAAACGTTTCCAATGTAAATTTCCACATTTATAGAGTGTAAAAAGGCATCCTGAAGCCTGGGAAGTCATTAATTTGATTGTCCAGTATTTCCCTTATGAGATAATGCCTCACATAGCAAATGTGTACAGTGCGAGCTGAAAATGCATTTTCAGCACTAAAAAACCAAACTTTTATAACAGCTAAACCAAACGTTTCCAATGTAAATTTCCACCTTTATATAGTGTAAAAAGACATCCTGAAGCCTGGGCAGTCATTAATTTGATTGTCCAGTATTTCCCTTATGAGATAATGCCTCACATAGCAAATGTGTACAGCGCGAGCTGAAAATGCATTTACAGCACTAAAAAACCAAACTTTTATAACAGCTAAACCAAACGTTTCAAATGTAAATTTCCACCTTTATATAGTGTAGAAAGGCATCCTGAAGCCTGGAAAGTCATTAAATTGATTGTCCAGTATTTCCTTCATGAGATATTGCAACACTTAGAAAAAGTGTACAGCGCCAGCAGACAATGAATTTTCAGCACTAAAAAAACGAAACTTCATTAACAGCTAAACTAAACGTTTCCAATGTATATTTCCACCTTTATATAGTGTAAAAAGACATCCTGAAGCCTGGGCAGTCATTAATTTGATTGTCCAATATTTCCCTTATGAGATAATGCCTCTCATAGCAAATGTGTACAGCGCGAGCTGAAAATGCATTTACAGCACTAAAAAACCAAACTTTTAAAACAGCTAAACCAAACGTTTCAAATGTAAATTTCCACCTTTATATAGTGTAGAAAGGCATCCTGAAGCCTGGAAAGTCATTAATTTGATTGTCCAGTATTTCCTTCATGAGATATTGCAACACTTAGAAAAAGTGTACAGCGCCAGCAGACAATGAATTTTCAGCACTAAAAAAACGAAACTTCATTAACAGCTAAACCAAACGTTTCCAATGTAAATTTCCACATTTATAGAGTGTAAAAAGGCATCCTGAAGCCTGGGAAGTCATTAATTTGATTGTCCAGTATTTCCCTTATGAGATAATGCCTCACATAGCAAATGTGTACAGTGCGAGCTGAAAATGCATTTACAGCACTAAAAAACCAAACTTTTATAACAGCTAAACCAAACGTTTCCAATGTAAATTTCCACCTTTATATAGTGTAAAAAGACATCCTGAAGCCTGGGCAGTCATTAATTTGATTGTCCAATATTTCCCTTATGAGATAATGCCTCTCATAGCAAATGTGTACAGCGCGAGCTGAAAATGCATTTACAGCACTAAAAAAACAAACTTTTATAACAGCTAAACCAAACGTTTCCAATGTACATTTCCACCTTTATATAGTGTAGAAAGGCATCCTGAAGCCTGGAAAGTCATTAATTTGATTGTCCAGTATTTCCTTCATGAGATATTGCAACACTTAGAAAAAGTGTACAGCGCGAGCTGAAAATGCATTTACAGCACTAAAAAACCAAACTTTTATAACAGCTAAACCAAACGTTTCCAATGTACATTTCCACCTTTATATCGTGTAGAAAGGCATCCTGAAGCCTGGAAAGTCATTAATTTGATTGTCCAATATTTCCCTTATGAGATAATGCCTCTCATAGCAAATGTGTACAGCGCGAGCTGAAAATGCATTTACAGCACTAAAAAACCAAACTTTTATAACAGCTAAACCAAACGTTTCCAATGTAAATTTCCACCTTTATATAGTGTAGAAAGGCATCCTGAAGCCTGGAAAGTCATTAATTTGATTGTCCAGTATTTCCTTCATGAGATATTGCAACACTTAGAAAAAGTGTACAGCGCCAGCAGACAATGAATTTTCAGCACTAAAAAAAACGAAACTTCATTAACAGCTAAACCAAACGTTTCCAATGTAAATTTCCACCTTTATATAGTGTAGAAAGGCATCCTGAAGCCTGGAAAGTCATTAATTTGATTGTCCAGTATTTCCTTCATGAGATATTGCAACACTTAGAAAAAGTGTACAGCGCCAGCAGACAATGAATTTTCAGCACTAAAAAAAACGAAACTTCATTAACAGCTAAACCAAACGTTTCCAATGTAAATTTCCACCTTTATATAGTGTAGAAAGGCATCCTGAAGCCTGGAAAGTCATTAATTTGATTGTCCAGTATTTCCTTCATGAGATATTGCAACACTTAGAAAAAGTGTACAGCGCCAGCAGACAATGAATTTTCAGCACTAAAAAAACGAAACTTCATTAACAGCTAAACCAAACGTTTCCAATGTAAATTTCCACATTTATAGAGTGTAAAAAGGCATCCTGAAGCCTGGGAAGTCATTAATTTGATTGTCCAGTATTTCCCTTATGAGATAATGCCTCACATAGCAAATGTGTACAGTGAGATATGAAAATGCATTTTCAGCACTAAAAAACCAAACTTTTATAACAGCTAAACCAAACGTTTCCAATGTAAATTTCCACCTTTATATAGTGTAAAAAGACATCCTGAAGCCTGGGCAGTCATTAATTTGATTGTCCAATATTTCCCTTATGAGATAATGCCTCTCATAGCAAATGTGTACAGCGCGAGCTGAAAATGCATTTACAGCACTAAAAAACCAAACTTTTATAACAGCTAAACCAAACGTTTCAAATGTAAATTTCCACCTTTATATCGTGTAAAAAGACATCCTGAAGCCTGGGCAGTCATTAATTTGATTGTCCAATATTTCCCTTATGAAACAATGCCTCTCATAGCAAATGTGTACAGCGCGAGCTGAAAATGCATTTACAGCACTAAAAAAACAAACTTTTATAACAGCTAAACCAAACGTTTCCAATGTACATTTCCACCTTTATATAGTGTAGAAAGGCATCCTGAAGCCTGGAAAGTCATTGATTTGATTGTCCAGTATTTCCTTCATGAGATATTGCAACACTTAGAAAAAGTGTACAGCGCCAGCAGACAATGAATTTTCAGCACTAAAAAAACGAAACTTCATTAACAGCTAAACTAAACGTTTCCAATGTAAATTTCCAACTTTATATAGAGTAAAAAGACATCCTGAAGCCTGGGCAGCCATTAATTTGATTGTCCAATATTTCCCTTATGAGATAATGCCTCTCATAGCAAATGTGTACAGCGCGAGCTGAAAATGCATTTACAGCACTAAAAAACCAAACTTTTATAACAGCTAAACCAAACGTTTCCAATGTAAATTTCCACCTTTATATAGTGTAAAAAGACATCCTGAAGCCTGGGCAGTCATTAATTTGATTGTCCAATATTTCCCTTATGAGATAATGCCTCTCATAGCAAATGTGTACAGCGCGAGCTGAAAATGCATTTACAGCACTAAAAAACCAAACTTTTATAACAGCTAAACCAAACGTTTCCAATGTAAATTTCCACCTTTATATAGTGTAGAAAGGCATCCTGAAGCCTGGAAAGTCATTAATTTGATTGTCCAGTATTTCCTTCATGAGATATTGCAACACTTAGAAAAAGTGTACAGCGCCAGCAGACAATGAATTTTCAGCACTAAAAAAAACGAAACTTCATTAACAGCTAAACTAAACGTTTCCAATGTAAATTTCCACCTTTATATAGTGTAAAATGACATCCTGAAGCCTGGGCAGTCATTAATTTGATTGTCCAATATTTCCCTTATGAGATAATGCCTCTCATAGCAAATGTGTACAGCGCGAGCTGAAAATGCATTTACAGCACTAAAAAAACAAACTTTTATAACAGCTAAACCAAACGTTTCCAATGTAAATTTCCACCTTTATATAGTGTAGAAAGGCATCCTGAAGCCTGGAAAGTCATTAATTTGATTGTCCAGTATTTCCTTCATGAGATATTGCAACACTTAGAAAAAGTGTACAGCGCCAGCAGACAATGAATTTTCAGCACTAAAAAAACGAAACTTCATTAACAGCTAAACCAAACGTTTCCAATGTAAATTTCCACATTTATAGAGTGTAAAAAGGCATCCTGAAGCCTGGGAAGTCATTAATTTGATTGTCCAGTATTTCCCTTATGAGATAATGCCTCACATAGCAAATGTGTACAGTGCGAGCTGAAAATGCATTTTCAGCACTAAAAAACCAAACTTTTATAACAGCTAAACTAAACGTTTCCAATGTAAATTTCCACCCTTATATAGTGTAAAAAGACATCCTGAAGCCTGGGCAGTCATTAATTTGATTGTCTAATATTTCCCTTATGAGATAATGCCTCTCATAGCAAATGTGTACAGCGCGAGCTGAAAATGCATTTACAGCACTAAAAAACCAAACTTTTATAACAGCTAAACCAAACGTTTCCAATGTACATTTCCACCTTTATATAGTGTAGAAAGGCATCCTGAAGCCTGGAAAGTCATTAATTTGATTGTCCAGTATTTCCTTCATGAGATATTGCAACACTTAGAAAAAGTGTACAGCGCCAGCAGACAATGAATTTTCAGCACTAAAAAAAACGAAACTTCATTAACAGCTAAACTAAACGTTTCCAATGTAAATTTCCACCTTTATATAGTGTAAAAAGACATCCTGAAGCCTGGGCAGTCATTAATTTGATTGTCCAATATTTCCCTTATGAGATAATGCCTCTCATAGCAAATGTGTACAGCGCGAGCTGAAAATGCATTTACAGCACTAAAAAACCAAACTTTTATAACAGCTAAACCAAACGTTTCCAATGTAAATTTCCACCTTTATATAGTGTAGAAAGGCATCCTGAAGCCTGGAAAGTCATTAATTTGATTGTCCAGTATTTCCTTCATGAGATATTGCAACACTTAGAAAAAGTGTACAGCGCCAGCAGACAATGAATTTTCAGCACTAAAAAAACGAAACTTCATTAACAGCTAAACCAAACGTTTCCAATGTAAATTTCCACATTTATAGAGTGTAAAAAGGCATCCTGAAGCCTGGGAAGTCATTAATTTGATTGTCCAGTATTTCCCTTATGAGATAATGCCTCACATAGCAAATGTGTACAGTGCGAGCTGAAAATGCATTTTCAGCACTAAAAAACCAAACTTTTATAACAGCTAAACCAAACGTTTCCAATGTAAATTTCCACTTTTATATAGTGTAAAAAGACATCCTGAAGCCTGGGCAGTCATTAATTTGATTGTCCAATATTTCCCTTTTGAGATAATGCCTCTCATAGCAAATGTGTACAGCGCGAAGCTGAAAATGCATTTACAGCACTAAAAAACCAAACTTTTATAACAGCTAAACCAAACGTTTCCAATGTACATTTCCACCTTTATATAGTGTAGAAAGGCATCCTGAAGCCTGGAAAGTCATTAATTTGATTGTCCAGTATTTCCTTCATGAGATATTGCAACACTTAGAAAAAGTGTACAGCGCCAGCAGACAATGAATTTTCAGCACTAAAAAAACGAAACTTCATTAACAGCTAAACTAAACGTTTCCGATGTAAATTTCCACCCTTATATAGTGTAAAAAGACATCCTGAAGCCTGGGCAGTCATTAATTTGATTGTCCAATATTTCCCTTATGAGATAATGCCTCTCATAGCAAATGTGTACAGCGCGAGCTGAAAATGCATTTACAGCACTAAAAAACCAAACTTTTATAACAGCTAAACCAAACGTTTCCAATGTACATTTCCACCTTTATATAGTGTAGAAAGGCATCCTGAAGCCTGGAAAGTCATTAATTTGATTGTCCAGTATTTCCTTCATGAGATATTGCAACACTTAGAAAAAGTGTACAGCGCCAGCAGACAATGAATTTTCAGCACTAAAAAAACGAAACTTCATTAACAGCTAAACCAAACGTTTCCAATGTAAATTTCCACATTTATAGAGTGTAAAAAGGCATCCTGAAGCCTGGGAAGTCATTAATTTGATTGTCCAGTATTTCCCTTATGAGATAATGCCTCACATAGCAAATGTGTACAGTGCGAGCTGAAAATGCATTTTCAGCACTAAAAAACCCAACTTTTATAACAGCTAAACCAAACGTTTCCAATGTAAATTTCCACCTTTATATAGTGTAGAAAGGCATCCTGAAGCCTGGAAAGTCATTAATTTGATTGTCCAGTATTTCCTTCATGAGATATTGCAACACTTAGAAAAAGTGTACAGCGCCAGCAGACAATGAATTTTCAGCACTAAAAAAACGAAACTTCATTAACAGCTAAACCAAACGTTTCCAATGTAAATTTCCACATTTATAGAGTGTAAAAAGGCATCCTGAAGCCTGGGAAGTCATTAATTTGATTGTCCAGTATTTCCCTTATGAGATAATGCCTCACATAGCAAATGTGTACAGTGCGAGCTGAAAATGCATTTTCAGCACTAAAAAACCAAACTTTTATAACAGCTAAACCAAACGTTTCCAATGTAAATTTCCACCTTTATATAGTGTAAAAAGACATCCTGAAGCCTGGGCAGTCATTAATTTGATTGTCCAATATTTCCCTTTTGAGATAATGCCTCTCATAGCAAATGTGTACAGCGCGAAGCTGAAAATGCATTTACAGCACTAAAAAACCAAACTTTTATAACAGCTAAACCAAACGTTTCCAATGTACATTTCCACCTTTATATAGTGTAGAAAGGCATCCTGAAGCCTGGAAAGTCATTAATTTGATTGTCCAGTATTTCCTTCATGAGATATTGCAACACTTAGAAAAAGTGTACAGCGCCAGCAGACAATGAATTTTCAGCACTAAAAAAACGAAACTTCATTAACAGCTAAACTAAACGTTTCCGATGTAAATTTCCACCCTTATATAGTGTAAAAAGACATCCTGAAGCCTGGGCAGTCATTAATTTGATTGTCCAATATTTCCCTTATGAGATAATGCCTCTCATAGCAAATGTGTACAGCGCGAGCTGAAAATGCATTTACAGCACTAAAAAACCAAACTTTTATAACAGCTAAACCAAACGTTTCCAATGTACATTTCCACCTTTATATAGTGTAGAAAGGCATCCTGAAGCCTGGAAAGTCATTAATTTGATTGTCCAGTATTTCCTTCATGAGATATTGCAACACTTAGAAAAAGTGTACAGCGCCAGCAGACAATGAATTTTCAGCACTAAAAAAACGAAACTTCATTAACAGCTAAACCAAACGTTTCCAATGTAAATTTCCACATTTATAGAGTGTAAAAAGGCATCCTGAAGCCTGGGAAGTCATTAATTTGATTGTCCAGTATTTCCCTTATGAGATAATGCCTCACATAGCAAATGTGTACAGTGCGAGCTGAAAATGCATTTTCAGCACTAAAAAACCCAACTTTTATAACAGCTAAACTAAACGTTTCCAATGTAAATTTCCACCCTTATATAGTGTAAAAAGACATCCTGAAGCCTGGGCAGTCATTAATTTGATTGTCTAATATTTACCTTATGAGATAATGCCTCTCATAGCAAATGTGTACAGCGCGAGCTGAAAATGCATTTACAGCACTAAAAAACCAAACTTTTATAACAGCTAAACCAAACGTTTCCAATGTACATTTCCACCTTTATATAGTGTAGAAAGGCATCCTGAAGCCTGGAAAGTCATTAATTTGATTGTCCAGTATTTCCTTCATGAGATATTGCAACACTTAGAAAAAGTGTACAGCGCCAGCAGACAATGAATTTTCAGCACTAAAAAAACGAAACTTCATTAACAGCTAAACCAAACGTTTCCAATGTAAATTTCCACATTTATAGAGTGTAAAAAGGCATCCTGAAGCCTGGGAAGTCATTAATTTGATTGTCCAGTATTTCCCTTATGAGATAATGCCTCACATAGCAAATGTGTACAGTGCGAGCTGAAAATGCATTTTCAGCACTAAAAAACCAAACTTTTATAACAGCTAAACCAAACGTTTCCAATGTAAATTTCCACCTTTATATAGTGTAAAAAGACATCCTGAAGCCCGGGCAGTCATTAATTTGATTGTCCAGTATTTCCCTTATGAGATAATGCCTCACACAGCAAATGTGTACAGTGCGAGCTGAAAATGCATTTTCAGCACTAAAAAAACCAAACTTTTATAACAGCTAAACCAAACGTTTCCAATGTAAATTTCCACCTTTATATAGTGTAAAAAGACATCCTGAAGCCTGGGCAGTCATTAATTTGATTGTCCAATATTTCCCTTCTGAGATAATGCCTCTCATAGCAAATGTGTACAGCGCGAGCTGAAAATGCATTTACAGCACTAAAAAACCAAACTTTTATAACAGCTAAACCAAACGTTTCCAATGTACATTTCCACCTTTATATAGTGTAGAAAGGCATCCTGAAGCCTGGAAAGTCATTAATTTGATTGTCCAGTATTTCCTTCATGAGATATTGCAACACTTAGAAAAAGTGTACAGCGCCAGCAGACAATGAATTTTCAGCACTAAAAAAACGAAACTTCATTAACAGCTAAACTAAACGTTTCCAATGTAAATTTCCACCCTTATATAGTGTAAAAAGACATCCTGAAGCCTGGGCAGTCATTAATTTGATTGTCCAATATTTCCCTTATGAGATAATGCCTCTCATAGCAAATGTGTACAGCGCGAGCTGAAAATGCATTTACAGCACTAAAAAACCAAACTTTTATAACAGCTAAACCAAACGTTTCCAATGTAAATTTCCACCTTTATATAGTGTAAAAATGAAGCCTGGGCAGCCATTAATTTGATTGTCCAATATTTCCCTTATGAGATAATGCCTCTCATAGCAAATGTGTACAGCGCGAGCTGAAAATGCATTTACAGCACTAAAAAACCAAACTTTTATAACAGCTAAACCAAACGTTTCCAATGTAAATTTCCACCTTTATATAGTGTAAAAAGACATCCTGAAGCCTGGGCAGTCATTAATTTGATTGTCCAATATTTCCCTTATGAGATAATGCCTCTCATAGCAAATGTGTACAGCGCGAGCTGAAAATGCATTTACAGCACTAAAAAACCAAACTTTTATAACAGCTAAACCAAACGTTTCCAATGTAAATTTCCACCTTTATATAGTGTAGAAAGGCATCCTGAAGCCAGGAAAGTCATTAATTTGATTGTCCAGTATTTCCTTCATGAGATATTGCAACACTTAGAAAAAGTGTACAGCGCCAGCAGACAATGAATTTTCAGCACTAAAAAAACGAAACTTCATTAACAGCTAAACCAAACGTTTCCAATGTAAATTTCCACATTTATAGAGTGTAAAAAGGCATCCTGAAGCCTGGGAAGTCATTAATTTGATTGTCCAGTATTTCCCTTATGAGATAATGCCTCACATAGCAAATGTGTACAGTGCGAGCTGAAAATGCATTTTCAGCACTAAAAAACCAAACTTTTATAACAGCTAAACCAAACGTTTCCAATGTAAATTTCCACCTTTATATAGTGTAAAAAGACATCCTGAAGCCTGGGCAGTCATTAATTTGATTGTCCAGTATTTCCCTTATGAGATAATGCCTCACATAGCAAATGTGTACAGCGCGAGCTGAAAATGCATTTACAGCACTAAAAAACCAAACTTTTATAACAGCTAAACCAAACGTTTCCAATGTAAATTTCCACCTTTATATAGTGTAAAAAGACATCCTGAAGCCTGGGCAGTCATTAATTTGATTGTCCAATATTTCCCTTATGAGATAATGCCTCTCATAGCAAATGTGTACAGCGCGAGCTGAAAATGCATTTACAGCACTAAAAAAACAAACTTTTATAACAGCTAAACCAAACGTTTCAAATGTAAATTTCCACCTTTATATAGTGTAGAAAGGCATCCTGAAGCCTGGAAAGTCATTAATTTGATTGTCCAGTATTTCCTTCATGAGATATTGCAACACTTAGAAAAAGTGTACAGCGCCAGCAGACAATGAATATTCAGCACTAAAAAAACGAAACTTCATTAACAGCTAAACTAAACGTTTCCAATGTAAATTTCCACCTTTATATAGTGTAAAAAGACATCCTGAAGCCTGGGCAGTCATTAATTTGATTGTCCAATATTTCCCTTATGATATAATGCCTCTCATAGCAAATGTGTACAGCGCGAGCTGAAAATGCATTTACAGCACTAAAAAACCAAACTTTTATAACAGCTAAACCAAACGTTTCCAATGTAAATTTCCACCTTTATATAGTGTAGAAAGGCATCCTGAAGCCTGGAAAGTCATTAATTTGATTGTCCAGTATTTCCTTCATGAGATATTGCAACACTTAGAAAAAGTGTACAGCGCCAGCAGACAATGAATTTTCAGCACTAAAAAAACGAAACTTCATTAACAGCTAAACCAAACGTTTCCAATGTAAATTTCCACATTTATAGAGTGTAAAAAGGCATCCTGAAGCCTGGGAAGTCATTAATTTGATTGTCCAGTATTTCCCTTATGAGATAATGCCTCACATAGCAAATGTGTACAGTGCGAGCTGAAAATGCATTTTCAGCACTAAAAAACCAAACTTTTATAACAGCTAAACCAAACGTTTCCAATGTAAATTTCCACCTTTATATAGTGTAAAAAGACATCCTGAAGCCCGGGCAGTCATTAATTTGATTGTCCAGTATTTCCCTTATGAGATAATGCCTCACACAGCAAATGTGTACAGTGCGAGCTGAAAATGCATTTTCAGCACTAAAAAAACCAAACTTTTATAACAGCTAAACCAAACGTTTCCAATGTAAATTTCCACCTTTATATAGTGTAAAAAGACATCCTGAAGCCTGGGCAGTCATTAATTTGATTGTCCAATATTTCCCTTCTGAGATAATGCCTCTCATAGCAAATGTGTACAGCGCGAGCTGAAAATGCATTTACAGCACTAAAAAACCAAACTTTTATAACAGCTAAACCAAACGTTTCCAATGTACATTTCCACCTTTATATAGTGTAGAAAGGCATCCTGAAGCCTGGAAAGTCATTAATTTGATTGTCCAGTATTTCCTTCATGAGATATTGCAACACTTAGAAAAAGTGTACAGCGCCAGCAGACAATGAATTTTCAGCACTAAAAAAACGAAACTTCATTAACAGCTAAACTAAACGTTTCCAATGTAAATTTCCACCCTTATATAGTGTAAAAAGACATCCTGAAGCCTGGGCAGTCATTAATTTGATTGTCCAATATTTCCCTTATGAGATAATGCCTCTCATAGCAAATGTGTACAGCGCGAGCTGAAAATGCATTTACAGCACTAAAAAACCAAACTTTTATAACAGCTAAACCAAACGTTTCCAATGTAAATTTCCACCTTTATATAGTGTAAAAATGAAGCCTGGGCAGCCATTAATTTGATTGTCCAATATTTCCCTTATGAGATAATGCCTCTCATAGCAAATGTGTACAGCGCGAGCTGAAAATGCATTTACAGCACTAAAAAACCAAACTTTTATAACAGCTAAACCAAACGTTTCCAATGTAAATTTCCACCTTTATATAGTGTAAAAAGACATCCTGAAGCCTGGGCAGTCATTAATTTGATTGTCCAATATTTCCCTTATGAGATAATGCCTCTCATAGCAAATGTGTACAGCGCGAGCTGAAAATGCATTTACAGCACTAAAAAACCAAACTTTTATAACAGCTAAACCAAACGTTTCCAATGTAAATTTCCACCTTTATATAGTGTAGAAAGGCATCCTGAAGCCAGGAAAGTCATTAATTTGATTGTCCAGTATTTCCTTCATGAGATATTGCAACACTTAGAAAAAGTGTACAGCGCCAGCAGACAATGAATTTTCAGCACTAAAAAAACGAAACTTCATTAACAGCTAAACCAAACGTTTCCAATGTAAATTTCCACATTTATAGAGTGTAAAAAGGCATCCTGAAGCCTGGGAAGTCATTAATTTGATTGTCCAGTATTTCCCTTATGAGATAATGCCTCACATAGCAAATGTGTACAGTGCGAGCTGAAAATGCATTTTCAGCACTAAAAAACCAAACTTTTATAACAGCTAAACCAAACGTTTCCAATGTAAATTTCCACCTTTATATAGTGTAAAAAGACATCCTGAAGCCTGGGCAGTCATTAATTTGATTGTCCAGTATTTCCCTTATGAGATAATGCCTCACATAGCAAATGTGTACAGCGCGAGCTGAAAATGCATTTACAGCACTAAAAAACCAAACTTTTATAACAGCTAAACCAAACGTTTCCAATGTAAATTTCCACCTTTATATAGTGTAAAAAGACATCCTGAAGCCTGGGCAGTCATTAATTTGATTGTCCAATATTTCCCTTATGAGATAATGCCTCTCATAGCAAATGTGTACAGCGCGAGCTGAAAATGCATTTACAGCACTAAAAAAACAAACTTTTATAACAGCTAAACCAAACGTTTCAAATGTAAATTTCCACCTTTATATAGTGTAGAAAGGCATCCTGAAGCCTGGAAAGTCATTAATTTGATTTTCCAGTATTTCCTTCATGAGATATTGCAACACTTAGAAAAAGTGTACAGCGCCAGCAGACAATGAATTTTCAGCACTAAAAAAACGAAACTTCATTAACAGCTAAACTAAACGTTTCCAATGTAAATTTCCACCTTTATATAGTGTAAAAAGACATCCTGAAGCCTGGGCAGTCATTAATTTGATTGTCCAATATTTCCCTTATGATATAATGCCTCTCATAGCAAATGTGTACAGCGCGAGCTGAAAATGCATTTACAGCACTAAAAAACCAAACTTTTATAACAGCTAAACCAAACGTTTCCAATGTAAATTTCCACCTTTATATAGTGTAGAAAGGCATCCTGAAGCCTGGAAAGTCATTAATTTGATTGTCCAGTATTTCCTTCATGAGATATTGCAACACTTAGAAAAAGTGTACAGCGCCATCAGACAATGAATTTTCAGCACTAAAAAAACGAAACTTCATTAACAGCTAAACCAAATGTTTCCAATGTAAATTTCCACATTTATAGAGTGTAAAAAGGCATCCTGAAGCCTGGGAAGTCATTAATTTGATTGTCCAGTATTTCCCTTATGAGATAATGCCTCACATAGCAAATGTGTACAGTGCGAGCTGAAAATGCATTTACAGTTCTAAAAAACCAAACTTTTATAACAGCTAAACCAAACGTTTCCAATGTAAATTTCCACCTTTATATAGTGTAGAAAGGCATCCTGAAGCCTGGAAAGTCATTAATTTGATTGTCCAGTATTTCCTTCATGAGATATTGCAACACTTAGAAAAAGTGTACAGCGCCAGCAGACAATGAATTTTCAGCACTAAAAAAACGAAACTTCATTAACAGCTAAACTAAACGTTTCCAATGTAAATTTCCACCTTTATATAGTGTAAAAATGAAGCCTGGGCAGCCATTAATTTGATTGTCCAATATTTCCCTTATGAGATAATGCCTCTCATAGCAAATGTGTACAGCGCGAGCTGAAAATGCATTTACAGCACTAAAAAACCAAACTTTTATAACAGCTAAACCAAACGTTTCCAATGTAAATTTCCACCTTTATATAGTGTAAAAAGACATCCTGAAGCCTGGGCAGTCATTAATTTGATTGTCCAATATTTCCCTTATGAGATAATGCCTCTCATAGCAAATGTGTACAGCGCGAGCTGAAAATGCATTTACAGCACTAAAAAACCAAACTTTTATAACAGCTAAACCAAACGTTTCCAATGTAAATTTCCACCTTTATATAGTGTAGAAAGGCATCCTGAAGCCAGGAAAGTCATTAATTTGATTGTCCAGTATTTCCTTCATGAGATATTGCAACACTTAGAAAAGGTGTACAGCGCCAGCAGACAATGAATTTTCAGCACTAAAAAAACGAAACTTCATTAACAGCTAAACCAAACGTTTCCAATGTAAATTTCCACATTTATAGAGTGTAAAAAGGCATCCTGAAGCCTGGGAAGTCATTAATTTGATTGTCCAGTATTTCCCTTATGAGATAATGCCTCACATAGCAAATGTGTACAGCGCGAGCTGAAAATGCATTTACAGCACTAAAAAACCAAACTTTTATAACAGCTAAACCAAACGTTTCCAATGTAAATTTCCACCTTTATATAGTGTAAAAAGACATCCTGAAGCCTGGGCAGTCATTAATTCGATTGTCCAATATTTCCTTTATGAGATAATGCCTCTCATAGCAAATGTGTACAGCGCGAGCTGAAAATGCATTTACAGCACTAAAAAACCAAACTTTTATAACAGCTAAACCAAACGTTTCCAATGTAAATTTCCACCTTTATATAGTGTAAAAAGGCATCCTGAAGCCTGGAAAGTCATTAATTTGATTGTCCAGTATTTCCTTCATGAGATATTGCAACACTTAGAAAAAGTGTACAGCGCCAGGAGACAATGAATTTTCAGCACTAAAAAACCGAAACTTCATTAACAGCTAAACTAAACGTTTCCAATGTAAATTTCCACCTTTATATAGTGTAAAAAGTCATCCTGAAGCCTGGGCAGCCATTAATTTGATTGTCCAATATTTCCCTTATGAGATAATGCCTCTCATAGCAAATGTGTACAGCGCGAGCTGAAAATGCATTTACAGCACTAAAAAACCAAACTTTTATAACAGCTAAACCAAACGTTTCCAATGTAAATTTCTACCTTTATATAGTGTAGAAAGGCATCCTGAAGCCTGGAAAGTCATTAATTTGATTGTCCAGTATTTCCTTCATGAGATATTGCAACACTTAGAAAAAGTGTACAGCGCCAGCAGACAATGAATTTTCAGCACTAAAAAAACGAAACTTCATTAACAGCTAAACCAAACGTTTCCAATGTAAATTTCCACATTTATAGAGTGTAAAAAGGCATCCTGAAGCCTGGGAAGTCATTAATTTGATTGTCCAGTATTTCCCTTATGAGATAATGCCTCACATAGCAAATGTGTACAGTGCGAGCTGAAAATGCATTTTCAGCACTAAAAAAACCAAACTTTTATAACAGCTAAACCAAACGTTTCCAATGTAAATTTCCACCTTTATATAGTGTAAAAAGACATCCTGAAGCCTGGGCAGTCATTAATTCGATTGTCCAATATTTCCTTTATGAGATAATGCCTCTCATAGCAAATGTGTACAGCGCGAGCTGAAAATGCATTTACAGCACTAAAAAACCAAACTTTTATAACAGCTAAACCAAACGTTTCCAATGTACATTTCCACCTTTATATAGTGTAAAAAGGCATCCTGAAGCCTGGAAAGTCATTAATTTGATTGTCCAGTATTTCCTTCATGAGATAATGCCTCACATAGCAAATGTGTACAGTGCGAGCTGAAAATGCATTTTCAGCACTAAAAAAACAAACTTTTATAACAGCTAAAGCAAACGTTTCCAATGTAAATTCCACCTTTATATAGTGTAAAAAGACATCCTGAAGCCTGGGCAGTCATTAATTTGATTGTCCAATATTTCCCTTATGAGATAATGCCTCTCATAGCAAATGTGTACAGCGCGAGCTGAAAATGCATTTACAGCACTAAAAAACCAAACTTTTATAACAGCTAAACCAAACGTTTCCAATGTAAATTTCCACCTTTATATAGTGTAGAAAGGCATCCTGAAGCCTGGAAAGTCATTAATTTGATTGTCCAGTATTTCCTTCATGAGATATTGCAACACTTAGAAAAAGTGTACAGCGCCAGGAGACAATGAATTTTCAGCACTAAAAAACCGAAACTTCATTAACAGCTAAACTAAACGTTTCCAATGTAAATTTCCACCTTTATATAGTGTAAAAAGTCATCCTGAAGCCTGGGCAGCCATTAATTTGATTGTCCAATATTTCCCTTATGAGATAATGCCTCTCATAGCAAATGTGTACAGCGCGAGCTGAAAATGCATTTACAGCACTAAAAAACCAAACTTTTATAACAGCTAAACCAAACGTTTCCAATGTAAATTTCTACCTTTATATAGTGTAAAAAGACATCCTGAAGCCTGGGCAGTCATTAATTTGATTGTCCAATATTTCCCTTATGAGATAATGCCTCTCATAGCAAATGTGTACAGCGCGAGCTGAAAATGCATTTACAGCACTAAAAAACCAAACTTTTATAACAGCTAAACCAAACGTTTCCAATGTAAATTTCTACCTTTATATAGTGTAGAAAGGCATCCTGAAGCCTGGAAAGTCATTAATTTGATTGTCCAGTATTTCCTTCATGAGATATTGCAACACTTAGAAAAAGTGTACAGCGCCAGCAGACAATGAATTTTCAGCACTAAAAAAACGAAACTACAATTAACAGCTAAACTAAACGTTTCCAATGTAAATTTCCACCTTTATATAGTGTAAAAAGACATCCTGAAGCCTGGGCAGTCATTAATTTGATTGTCCAATATTTCCCTTATGAGATAATGCCTCTCATAGCAAATGTGTACAGCGCGAGCTGAAAATGCATTTACAGCACTAAAAAACCAAACTTTTATAACAGCTAAACCAAACGTTTCCAATGTAAATTTCCACCTTTATATAGTGTAGAAAGGCATCCTGAAGCCTGGAAAGTCATTAATTTGATTGTCCAGTATTTCCTTCATGAGATATTGCAACACTTAGAAAAAGTGTACAGCGCCAGCAGACAATGACTTTTCAGCACTAAAAAAACGAAACTTCATTAACAGCTAAACTAAACGTTTCCAATGTAAATTTCCACCTTTATATAGTGTAAAAAGACATCCTGAAGCCTGGGCAGTCATTAATTTGATTGTCCAATATTTCCCTTATGAGATAATGTCTCTCATAGCAAATATGTACAGCGCGAGCTGAAAATGCATTTACAGCACTAAAAAACCAAACTTTTATAACAGCTAAACCAAACGTTTCCAATGTAAATTTCCACATTTATATAGTGTAGAAAGGCATCCTGAAGCCTGGAAAGTCATTAATTTGATTGTCCAGTATTTCCTTCATGAGATATGCAACACTTAGAAAAAGTGTACAGCGCCAGCAGACAATGAATTTTCAGCACTAAAAAAAACGAAACTTCATTAACAGCTAAACTAAACGTTTCCAATGTAAATTTCCACCTTTATATAGAGTAAAAAGACATCCTGAAGCCTGGGCAGCCATTAATTTGATTGTCCAATATTTCCCTTATGAGATAATGCCTCTCATAGCAAATGTGTACAGCGCGAGCTGAAAATGCATTTACAGCACTAAAAAACCAAACTTTTATAACAGCTAAACCAAACGTTTCCAATGTAAATTTCCACCTTTATATAGTGTAAAAAGACATCCTGAAGCCTGGGCAGTCATTAATTTGATTGTCCAATATTTCCCTTATGAGATAATGCCTCTCATAGCAAATGTGTACAGCGCGAGCTGAAAATGCATTTACAGCACTAAAAAACCAAACTTTTATAACAGCTAAACCAAACGTTTCCAATGTAAATTTCCACCTTTATATAGTGTAAAAAGACATCCTGAAGCCTGGGCAGTCATTAATTTTATTGTCCAATATTTCCCTTATGAGATAATGCCTCTCATAGCAAATGTGTACAGCGCGAGCTGAAAATGCATTTACAGCACTAAAAAAACAAACTTTTATAACAGCTAAACCAAACGTTTCCAATGTAAATTTCCACCTTTATATAGTGTAGAAAGGCATCCTGAAGCCTGGAAAGTCATTAATTTGATTGTCCAGTATTTCCTTCATGAGATATTGCAACACTTAGAAAAAGTGTACAGCGCCAGCAGACAATGACTTTTCAGCACTAAAAAAACGAAACTTCATTAACAGCTAAACTAAACGTTTCCAATGTAAATTTCCACCTTTATATAGTGTAAAAAGACATCCTGAAGCCTGGGCAGTCATTAATTTGATTGTCCAATATTTCCCTTATGAGATAATGCCTCTCATAGCAAATGTGTACAGCGCGAGCTGAAAATGCATTTACAGCACTAAAAAACCAAACTTTTATAACAGCTAAACCAAACGTTTCCAATGTAAATTTCCACATTTATATAGTGTAGAAAGGCATCCTGAAGCCTGGAAAGTCATTAATTTGATTGTCCAGTATTTCCTTCATGAGATATTGCAACACTTAGAAAAAGTGTACAGCGCCAGCAGACAATGAATTTTCAGCACTAAAAAAACGAAACTTCATTAACAGCTAAACTAAACGTTTCCAATGTAAATTTCCACCTTTATATAGAGTAAAAAGACATCCTGAAGCCTGGGCAGCCATTAATTTGATTGTCCAATATTTCCCTTATGAGATAATGCCTCTCATAGCAAATGTGTACAGCGCGAGCTGAAAATGCATTTACAGCACTAAAAAAACCAAACTTTTATAACAGCTAAACCAAACGTTTCCAATGTAAATTTCCACCTTTATATAGTGTAAAAAGACATCCTGATGCCTGGGCTGTCATTAATTTGATTGTCCAATATTTCCCTTATGAGATAATGCCTCTCATAGCAAATGTGTACAGCGCGAGCTGAAAATGCATTTACAGCAGTAAAAAACCAAACTTTTATAACAGCTAAACCAAACGTTTCCAATGTAAATTTCCACCTTTATATAGTGTAAAAAGACATCCTGAAGCCTGGGCAGTCATTAATTTGATTGTCCAATATTTCCCTTATGAGATAATGCCTCTCATAGCAAATGTGTACAGCGCGAGCTGAAAATGCATTTACAGCACTAAAAAACCAAACTTTTATAACAGCTAAACCAAACGTTTCCAATGTAAATTTCCACCTTTATATAGTGTAGAAAGGCATCCTGAAGCCTGGAAAGTCATTAATTTGATTGTCCAGTATATCCTTCATGAGATATTGCAACACTTAGAAAAAGTGTACAGCGCCAGCAGACAATGACTTTTCAGCACTAAAAAAACGAAACTTCATTAACAGCTAAACTAAACGTTTCCAATGTAAATTTCCACCTTTATATAGTGTAAAAAGACATCCTGAAGCCTGGGCAGTCATTAATTTGATTGTCCAATATTTCCCTTATGAGATAATGCCTCTCATAGCAAATGTGTACAGCGCGAGCTGAAAATGCATTTACAGCACTAAAAAACCAAACTTTTATAACAGCTAAACCAAACGTTTCCAATGTAAATTTCCACATTTATATAGTGTAGAAAGGCATCCTGAAGCCTGGAAAGTCATTAATTTGATTGTCCAGTATTTCCTTCATGAGATATTGCAACACTTAGAAAAAGTGTACAGCGCCAGCAGACAATGAATTTTCAGCACTAAAAAAACGAAACTTCATTTACAGCTAAACCAAACGTTTCCAATGTAAATTTCCACATTTATAGAGTGTAAAAGGGCATCCTGAAGCCTGGGAAGTCATTAATTTGATTGTCCAGTATTTCCCTTATGAGATAATGCCTCACATAGCAAATGTGTACAGTGCGAGCTGAAAATGCATTTTCAGCACTAAAAAACCAAACTTTTATAACAGCTAAACCAAACGTTTCCAATGTAAATTTCCACCTTTATATAGTGTAAAAAGACATCCTGAAGCCTGGGCAGTCATTAATTTGATTGTCCAGTATTTCCCTTATGAGATAATGCCTCACATAGCAAATGTGTACAGCGCGAGCTGAAAATGCATTTACAGCACTAAAAAAACAAACTTTTATAACAGCTAAACCAAACGTTTCCAATGTACATTTCCACCTTTATAAAGTGTAGAAAGGCATCCTGAAGCCTGGAAAGTCATTAATTTGATTGTCCAGTATTTCCTTCATGAGATATTGCAACACTTAGAAAAAGTGTACAGCGCCAGCAGACAATGAATTTTCAGCACTAAAAAAACGAAACTTCATTAACAGCTAAACCAAACGTTTCCAATGTAAATTTCCACATTTATAGAGTGTAAAAGGGCATCCTGAAGCCTGGGAAGTCATTAATTTGATTGTCCAGTATTTCCCTTATGAGATAATGCCTCACATAGCAAATGTGTACAGTGCGAGCTGAAAATGCATTTTCAGCACTAAAAAACCAAACTTTTATAACAGCTAAACCAAACGTTTCCAATGTAAATTTCCACCTTTATATAGTGTAAAAAGACATCCTGAAGCCTGGGCAGTCATTAATTTGATTGTCCAGTATTTCCCTTATGAGATAATGCCTCACATAGCAAATGTGTACAGCGCGAGCTGAAAATGCATTTACAGCACTAAAAAAACAAACTTTTATAACAGCTAAACTAAACGTTTCCAATGTAAATTTCCACCTTTATATAGTGTAAAAAGACATCCTGAAGCCTGGGCAGTCATTAATTTGATTGTCCAATATTTCCCTTATGAGATAATGCCTCTCATAGCAAATGTGTACAGCGCGAGCTGAAAATGCATTTACAGCACTAAAAAAACAAACTTTTATAACAGCTAAACCAAACGTTTCCAATGTAAATTTCCACCTTTATATAGTGTAGAAAGGCATCCTGAAGCCTGGAAAGTCATTAATTTGATTGTCCAGTATTTCCTTCATGAGATATTGCAACACTTAGAAAAAGTGTACAGCGCCAGCAGACAATGAATTTTCAGCACTAAAAAAACGAAACTTCATTAACAGCTAAACCAAACGTTTCCAATGTAAATTTCCACCTTTATATAGTGTAAAAAGACATCCTGAAGCCTGGGCAGTCATTAATTTGATTGTCCAGTATTTCCCTTATGAGATAATGCCTCACATAGCAAATGTGTACAGTGCGAGCTGAAAATGCATTTTCAGCACTAAAAAAACCAAACTTTTATAACAGCTAAACCAAACGTTTCCAATGTAAATTTCCACCTTTATATAGTGTAAAAAGACATCCTGGAGCCTGGGCAGTCATTAATTTGATTGTCCACTATTTCCCTTATGAGATAATGCCTCTCATAGCAAATGTGTACAGCGCGAGCTGAAAATGCATTTACAGCACTAAAAAAACAAACTTTTATAACAGCTAAACCAAACGTTTCCAATGTACATTTCCACCTTTATATAGTGTAGAAAGGCATCCTGAAGCCTGGAAAGTCATTAATTTGATTGTCCAGTATTTCCTTCATGAGATATTGCAACACTTAGAAAAAGTGTACAGCGCCAGCAGACAATGAATTTTCAGCACTAAAAAAACGAAACTTCATTAACAGCTAAACCAAACGTTTCCAATGTAAATTTCCACATTTATAGAGTGTAAAAAGGCATCCTGAAGCCTGGGAAGTCATTAATTTGATTGTCCAGTATTTCCCTTATGAGATAATGCCTCACATAGCAAATGTGTACAGTGCGAGCTGAAAATGCATTTACAGCACTAAAAAACCAAACTTATATAACAGCTAAACCAAACGTTTCCAATGTAAATTTCCACCTTTATATAGTGTAGAAAGGCATCCTGAAGCCTGGAAAGTCATTAATTTGATTGTCCAGTATTTCCTTCATGAGATATTGCAACACTTAGAAAAAGTGTACAGCGCCAGCAGACAATGACTTTTCAGCACTAAAAAAACGAAACTTCATTAACAGCTAAACTAAACGTTTCCAATGTAAATTTCCACCTTTATATAGTGTAAAAAGACATCCTGAAGCCTGGGCAGTCATTAATTTGATTGTCCAATATTTCCCTTATGAGATAATGCCTCTCATAGCAAATGTGTACAGCGCGAGCTGAAAATGCATTTACAGCACTAAAAAACCAAACTTTTATAACAGCTAAACCAAACGTTTCCAATGTAAATTTCCACATTTATATAGTGTAGAAAGGCATCCTGAAGCCTGGAAAGTCATTAATTTGATTGTCCAGTATTTCCTTCATGAGATATTGCAACACTTAGAAAAAGTGTACAGCGCCAGCAGACAATGAATTTTCAGCACTAAAAAAACGAAACTTCATTAACAGCTAAACTAAACGTTTCCAATGTAAATTTCCACCTTTATATAGAGTAAAAAGACATCCTGAAGCCTGGGCAGCCATTAATTTGATTGTCCAATATTTCCCTTATGAGATAATGCCTCTCATAGCAAATGTGTACAGCGCGAGCTGAAAATGCATTTACAGCACTAAAAAACCAAACTTTTATAACAGCTAAACCAAACGTTTCCAATGTAAATTTCCACCTTTATATAGTGTAAAAAGACATCCTGAAGCCTGGGCAGTCATTAATTTGATTGTCCAATATTTCCCTTATGAGATAATGCCTCTCATAGCAAATGTGTACAGCGCGAGCTGAAAATGCATTTACAGCACTAAAAAACCAAACTTTTATAACAGCTAAACCAAACGTTTCCAATGTAAATTTCCACCTTTATATAGTGTAAAAAGACATCCTGAAGCCTGGGCAGTCATTAATTTGATTGTCCAATATTTCCCTTATGAGATAATGCCTCTCATAGCAAATGTGTACAGCGCGAGCTGAAAATGCATTTACAGCACTAAAAAACCAAACTTTTATAACAGCTAAACCAAACGTTTCCAATGTAAATTTCCACCTTTATATAGTGTAGAAAGGCATCCTGAAGCCTGGAAAGTCATTAATTTGATTGTCCAGTATTTCCTTCATGAGATATTGCAACACTTAGAAAAAGTGTACAGCGCCAGCAGACAATGACTTTTCAGCACTAAAAAAACGAAACTTCATTAACAGCTAAACTAAACGTTTCCAATGTAAATTTCCACCTTTATATAGTGTAAAAAGACATCCTGAAGCCTGGGCAGTCATTAATTTGATTGTCCAATATTTCCCTTATGAGATAATGCCTCTCATAGCAAATGTGTACAGCGCGAGCTGAAAATGCATTTACAGCACTAAAAAACCAAACTTTTATAACAGCTAAACCAAACGTGTCCAATGTAAATTTCCACATTTATATAGTGTAGAAAGGCATCCTGAAGCCTGGAAAGTCATTAATTTGATTGTCCAGTATTTCCTTCATGAGATATTGCAACACTTAGAAAAAGTGTACAGCGCCAGCAGACAATGAATTTTCAGCACTAAAAAAACGAAACTTCATTTACAGCTAAACCAAACGTTTCCAATGTAAATTTCCACATTTATAGAGTGTAAAAGGGCATCCTGAAGCCTGGGAAGTCATTAATTTGATTGTCCAGTATTTCCCTTATGAGATAATGCCTCACATAGCAAATGTGTACAGTGCGAGCTGAAAATGCATTTTCAGCACTAAAAAACCAAACTTTTATAACAGCTAAACCAAACGTTTCCAATGTAAATTTCCACCTTTATATAGTGTAAAAAGACATCCTGAAGCCTGGGCAGTCATTAATTTGATTGTCCAGTATTTCCCTTATGAGATAATGCCTCACATAGCAAATGTGTACAGCGCGAGCTGAAAATGCATTTACAGCACTAAAAAAACAAACTTTTATAACAGCTAAACCAAACGTTTCCAATGTACATTTCCACCTTTATATAGTGTAGAAAGGCATCCTGAAGCCTGGAAAGTCATTAATTTGATTGTCCAGTATTTCCTTCATGAGATATTGCAACACTTAGAAAAAGTGTACAGCGCCAGCAGACAATGAATTTTCAGCACTAAAAAAACGAAACTTCATTAACAGCTAAACCAAACGTTTCCAATGTAAATTTCCACATTTATAGAGTGTAAAAGGGCATCCTGAAGCCTGGGAAGTCATTAATTTGATTGTCCAGTATTTCCCTTATGAGATAATGCCTCACATAGCAAATGTGTACAGTGCGAGCTGAAAATGCATTTTCAGCACTAAAAAACCAAACTTTTATAACAGCTAAACCAAACGTTTCCAATGTAAATTTCCACCTTTATATAGTGTAAAAAGACATCCTGAAGCCTGGGCAGTCATTAATTTGATTGTCCAGTATTTCCCTTATGAGATAATGCCTCACATAGCAAATGTGTACAGCGCGAGCTGAAAATGCATTTACAGCACTAAAAAAACAAACTTTTATAACAGCTAAACTAAACGTTTCCAATGTAAATTTCCACCTTTATATAGTGTAAAAAGACATCCTGAAGCCTGGGCAGTCATTAATTTGATTGTCCAGTATTTCCCTTATGAGATAATGCCTCACATAGCAAATGTGTACAGCGCGAGCTGAAAATGCATTTACAGCACTAAAAAAACAAACTTTTATAACAGCTAAACCAAACGTTTCCAATGTACATTTCCACCTTTATATAGTGTAGAAAGGCATCCTGAAGCCTGGAAAGTCATTAATTTGATTGTCCAGTATTTCCTTCATGAGATATTGCAACACTTAGAAAAAGTGTACAGCGCCAGCAGACAATGAATTTTCAGCACTAAAAAAACGAAACTTCATTAACAGCTAAACCAAACGTTTCCAATGTAAATTTCCACATTTATAGAGTGTAAAAGGGCATCCTGAAGCCTGGGAAGTCATTAATTTGATTGTCCAGTATTTCCCTTATGAGATAATGCCTCACATAGCAAATGTGTACAGTGCGAGCTGAAAATGCATTTTCAGCACTAAAAAACCAAACTTTTATAACAGCTAAACCAAACGTTTCCAATGTAAATTTCCACCTTTATATAGTGTAAAAAGACATCCTGAAGCCTGGGCAGTCATTAATTTGATTGTCCAGTATTTCCCTTATGAGATAATGCCTCACATAGCAAATGTGTACAGCGCGAGCTGAAAATGCATTTACAGCACTAAAAAAACAAACTTTTATAACAGCTAAACTAAACGTTTCCAATGTAAATTTCCACCTTTATATAGTGTAAAAAGACATCCTGAAGCCTGGGCAGTCATTAATTTGATTGTCCAATATTTCCCTTATGAGATAATGCCTCTCATAGCAAATGTGTACAGCGCGAGCTGAAAATGCATTTACAGCACTAAAAAAACAAACTTTTATAACAGCTAAACCAAACGTTTCCAATGTAAATTTCCACCTTTATATAGTGTAGAAAGGCATCCTGAAGCCTGGAAAGTCATTAATTTGATTGTCCAGTATTTCCTTCATGAGATATTGCAACACTTAGAAAAAGTGTACAGCGCCAGCAGACAATGAATTTTCAGCACTAAAAAAACGAAACTTCATTAACAGCTAAACCAAACGTTTCCAATGTAAATTTCCACCTTTATATAGTGTAAAAAGACATCCTGAAGCCTGGGCAGTCATTAATTTGATTGTCCAGTATTTCCCTTATGAGATAATGCCTCACATAGCAAATGTGTACAGTGCGAGCTGAAAATGCATTTTCAGCACTAAAAAAACCAAACTTTTATAACAGCTAAACCAAACGTTTCCAATGTAAATTTCCACCTTTATATAGTGTAAAAAGACATCCTGGAGCCTGGGCAGTCATTAATTTGATTGTCCACTATTTCCCTTATGAGATAATGCCTCTCATAGCAAATGTGTACAGCGCGAGCTGAAAATGCATTTACAGCACTAAAAAAACAAACTTTTATAACAGCTAAACCAAACGTTTCCAATGTACATTTCCACCTTTATATAGTGTAGAAAGGCATCCTGAAGCCTGGAAAGTCATTAATTTGATTGTCCAGTATTTCCTTCATGAGATATTGCAACACTTAGAAAAAGTGTACAGCGCCAGCAGACAATGAATTTTCAGCACTAAAAAAACGAAACTTCATTAACAGCTAAACCAAACGTTTCCAATGTAAATTTCCACATTTATAGAGTGTAAAAAGGCATCCTGAAGCCTGGGAAGTCATTAATTTGATTGTCCAGTATTTCCCTTATGAGATAATGCCTCACATAGCAAATGTGTACAGTGCGAGCTGAAAATGCATTTACAGCACTAAAAAACCAAACTTATATAACAGCTAAACCAAACGTTTCCAATGTAAATTTCCACCTTTATATAGTGTAGAAAGGCATCCTGAAGCCTGGAAAGTCATTAATTTGATTGTCCAGTATTTCCTTCATGAGATATTGCAACACTTAGAAAAAGTGTACAGCGCCAGCAGACAATGACTTTTCAGCACTAAAAAAACGAAACTTCATTAACAGCTAAACTAAACGTTTCCAATGTAAATTTCCACCTTTATATAGTGTAAAAAGACATCCTGAAGCCTGGGCAGTCATTAATTTGATTGTCCAATATTTCCCTTATGAGATAATGCCTCTCATAGCAAATGTGTACAGCGCGAGCTGAAAATGCATTTACAGCACTAAAAAACCAAACTTTTATAACAGCTAAACCAAACGTTTCCAATGTAAATTTCCACATTTATATAGTGTAGAAAGGCATCCTGAAGCCTGGAAAGTCATTAATTTGATTGTCCAGTATTTCCTTCATGAGATATTGCAACACTTAGAAAAAGTGTACAGCGCCAGCAGACAATGAATTTTCAGCACTAAAAAAACGAAACTTCATTAACAGCTAAACTAAACGTTTCCAATGTAAATTTCCACCTTTATATAGAGTAAAAAGACATCCTGAAGCCTGGGCAGCCATTAATTTGATTGTCCAATATTTCCCTTATGAGATAATGCCTCTCATAGCAAATGTGTACAGCGCGAGCTGAAAATGCATTTACAGCACTAAAAAACCAAACTTTTATAACAGCTAAACCAAACGTTTCCAATGTAAATTTCCACCTTTATATAGTGTAAAAAGACATCCTGAAGCCTGGGCAGTCATTAATTTGATTGTCCAATATTTCCCTTATGAGATAATGCCTCTCATAGCAAATGTGTACAGCGCGAGCTGAAAATGCATTTACAGCACTAAAAAACCAAACTTTTATAACAGCTAAACCAAACGTTTCCAATGTAAATTTCCACCTTTATATAGTGTAAAAAGACATCCTGAAGCCTGGGCAGTCATTAATTTGATTGTCCAATATTTCCCTTATGAGATAATGCCTCTCATAGCAAATGTGTACAGCGCGAGCTGAAAATGCATTTACAGCACTAAAAAACCAAACTTTTATAACAGCTAAACCAAACGTTTCCAATGTAAATTTCCACCTTTATATAGTGTAGAAAGGCATCCTGAAGCCTGGAAAGTCATTAATTTGATTGTCCAGTATTTCCTTCATGAGATATTGCAACACTTAGAAAAAGTGTACAGCGCCAGCAGACAATGACTTTTCAGCACTAAAAAAACGAAACTTCATTAACAGCTAAACTAAACGTTTCCAATGTAAATTTCCACCTTTATATAGTGTAAAAAGACATCCTGAAGCCTGGGCAGTCATTAATTTGATTGTCCAATATTTCCCTTATGAGATAATGCCTCTCATAGCAAATGTGTACAGCGCGAGCTGAAAATGCATTTACAGCACTAAAAAACCAAACTTTTATAACAGCTAAACCAAACGTGTCCAATGTAAATTTCCACATTTATATAGTGTAGAAAGGCATCCTGAAGCCTGGAAAGTCATTAATTTGATTGTCCAGTATTTCCTTCATGAGATATTGCAACACTTAGAAAAAGTGTACAGCGCCAGCAGACAATGAATTTTCAGCACTAAAAAAACGAAACTTCATTTACAGCTAAACCAAACGTTTCCAATGTAAATTTCCACATTTATAGAGTGTAAAAGGGCATCCTGAAGCCTGGGAAGTCATTAATTTGATTGTCCAGTATTTCCCTTATGAGATAATGCCTCACATAGCAAATGTGTACAGTGCGAGCTGAAAATGCATTTTCAGCACTAAAAAACCAAACTTTTATAACAGCTAAACCAAACGTTTCCAATGTAAATTTCCACCTTTATATAGTGTAAAAAGACATCCTGAAGCCTGGGCAGTCATTAATTTGATTGTCCAGTATTTCCCTTATGAGATAATGCCTCACATAGCAAATGTGTACAGCGCGAGCTGAAAATGCATTTACAGCACTAAAAAAACAAACTTTTATAACAGCTAAACCAAACGTTTCCAATGTACATTTCCACCTTTATATAGTGTAGAAAGGCATCCTGAAGCCTGGAAAGTCATTAATTTGATTGTCCAGTATTTCCTTCATGAGATATTGCAACACTTAGAAAAAGTGTACAGCGCCAGCAGACAATGAATTTTCAGCACTAAAAAAACGAAACTTCATTAACAGCTAAACCAAACGTTTCCAATGTAAATTTCCACATTTATAGAGTGTAAAAGGGCATCCTGAAGCCTGGGAAGTCATTAATTTGATTGTCCAGTATTTCCCTTATGAGATAATGCCTCACATAGCAAATGTGTACAGTGCGAGCTGAAAATGCATTTTCAGCACTAAAAAACCAAACTTTTATAACAGCTAAACCAAACGTTTCCAATGTAAATTTCCACCTTTATATAGTGTAAAAAGACATCCTGAAGCCTGGGCAGTCATTAATTTGATTGTCCAGTATTTCCCTTATGAGATAATGCCTCACATAGCAAATGTGTACAGCGCGAGCTGAAAATGCATTTACAGCACTAAAAAAACAAACTTTTATAACAGCTAAACTAAACGTTTCCAATGTAAATTTCCACCTTTATATAGTGTAAAAAGACATCCTGAAGCCTGGGCAGTCATTAATTTGATTGTCCAATATTTCCCTTATGAGATAATGCCTCTCATAGCAAATGTGTACAGCGCGAGCTGAAAATGCATTTACAGCACTAAAAAAACAAACTTTTATAACAGCTAAACCAAACGTTTCCAATGTAAATTTCCACCTTTATATAGTGTAGAAAGGCATCCTGAAGCCTGGAAAGTCATTAATTTGATTGTCCAGTATTTCCTTCATGAGATATTGCAACACTTAGAAAAAGTGTACAGCGCCAGCAGACAATGAATTTTCAGCACTAAAAAAACGAAACTTCATTAACAGCTAAACCAAACGTTTCCAATGTAAATTTCCACCTTTATATAGTGTAAAAAGACATCCTGAAGCCTGGGCAGTCATTAATTTGATTGTCCAGTATTTCCCTTATGAGATAATGCCTCACATAGCAAATGTGTACAGTGCGAGCTGAAAATGCATTTTCAGCACTAAAAAAACCAAACTTTTATAACAGCTAAACCAAACGTTTCCAATGTAAATTTCCACCTTTATATAGTGTAAAAAGACATCCTGGAGCCTGGGCAGTCATTAATTTGATTGTCCACTATTTCCCTTATGAGATAATGCCTCTCATAGCAAATGTGTACAGCGCGAGCTGAAAATGCATTTACAGCACTAAAAAAACAAACTTTTATAACAGCTAAACCAAACGTTTCCAATGTAAATTTCCACCTTTATATAGTGTAGAAAGGCATCCTGAAGCCTGGAAAGTCATTAATTTGATTGTCCAGTATTTCCTTCATGAGATATTGCAACACTTAGAAAAAGTGTACAGCGCCAGCAGACAATGAATTTTCAGCACTAAAAAAACGAAACTTCATTAACAGCTAAACCAAACGTTTCCAATGTAAATTTCCACCTTTATATAGTGTAAAAAGACATCCTGAAGCCTGGGCAGTCATTAATTTGATTGTCCAGTATTTCCCTTATGAGATAATGCCTCACATAGCAAATGTGTACAGTGCGAGCTGAAAATGCATTTTCAGCACTAAAAAAACCAAACTTTTATAACAGCTAAACCAAACGTTTCCAATGTAAATTTCCACCTTTATATAGTGTAAAAAGACATCCTGGAGCCTGGGCAGTCATTAATTTGATTGTCCACTATTTCCCTTATGAGATAATGCCTCTCATAGCAAATGTGTACAGCGCGAGCTGAAAATGCATTTACAGCACTAAAAAAACAAACTTTTATAACAGCTAAACCAAACGTTTCCAATGTACATTTCCACCTTTATATAGTGTAGAAAGGCATCCTGAAGCCTGGAAAGTCATTAATTTGATTGTCCAGTATTTCCTTCATGAGATATTGCAACACTTAGAAAAAGTGTACAGCGCCAGCAGACAATGAATTTTCAGCACTAAAAAAACGAAACTTCATTAACAGCTAAACCAAACGTTTCCAATGTAAATTTCCACATTTATAGAGTGTAAAAAGGCATCCTGAAGCCTGGGAAGTCATTAATTTGATTGTCCAGTATTTCCCTTATGAGATAATGCCTCACATAGCAAATGTGTACAGTGCGAGCTGAAAATGCATTTACAGCACTAAAAAACCAAACATATATAACAGCTAAACCAAACGTTTCCAATGTAAATTTCCACCTTTATCTAGTGTAGAAACGCATCCTGAAGCCTGGAAAGTCATTGATTTGATTGTCCAGTATTTCCTTCATGAGATATTGCAACACTTAGAAAAAGTGTACAGCGCCAGCAGACAATGAATTTTCAGCACTAAAAAAAACGAAACTTCATTAACAGCTAAACTAAATGTTTCCAATGTAAATTTCCACCTTTATATAGAGTAAAAAGACATCCTGAAGCCTGGGCAGCCATTAATTTGATTGTCCAATATCTCCCTTATGAGATAATGCCTCTCATAGCAAATGTGTACAGCGCGAGCTGAAAATGCATTTATAGCACTAAAAAACCAAACTTTTATAACAGCTAAACCAAACGTTTCCAATGTAAATTTCCACCTTTATATAGTGTAAAAAGACATCCTGAAGCCTGGGCAGTCATTAATTTGATTGTCCAATATTTCCCTTATGAGATAATGCCTCTCATAGCAAATGTGTACAGCGCGAGCTGAAAATGCATTTACAGCACTAAAAAACCAAACTTTTATAACAGCTAAACCAAACGTTTCCAATGTAAATTTCCACCTTTATATAGTGTAAAAAGACATCCTGAAGCCTGGGCAGTCATTAATTTGATTGTCCAATATTTCCCTTATTAGATAATGCCTCTCATAGCAAATGTGTACAGCGCGAGCTGAAAATGCATTTACAGCACTAAAAAAACAAACTTTTATAACAGCTAAACCAAACGTTTCCAATGTAAATTTCCACCTTTATATAGTGTAGAAAGGCATCCTGAAGCCTGGAAAGTCATTAATTTGATTGTCCAGTATTTCCTTCATGAGATATTGCAACACTTAGAAAAAGTGTACAGCGCCAGCAGACAATGACTTTTCAGCACTAAAAAAACGAAACTTCATTAACAGCTAAACTAAACGTTTCCAATGTAAATTTCCACCTTTATATAGTGTAAAAAGACATCCTGATGCCTGGGCAGTCATTAATTTGATTGTCCAATATTTCCCTTATGATATAATGCCTCTCATAGCAAATGTGTACAGCGCGAGCTGAAAATGCATTTACAGCACTAAAAAACCAAACTTTTATAACAGCTAAACCAAACGTTTCCAATGTAAATTTCCACCTTTATATAGTGTAGAAAGGCATCCTGAAGCCTGGAAAGTCATTAATTTGATTGTCCAGTATTTCCTTCATGAGATATTGCAACACTTGGAAAAAGTGTACAGCGCCAGCAGACAATGAATTTTCAGCACTAAAAAAACGAAACTTCATTAACAGCTAAACCAAACGTTTCCAATGTAAATTTCCACATTTATAGAGTGTAAAAGGGCATCCTGAAGCCTGGGAAGTCATTAATTTGATTGTCCAGTATTTCCCTTATGAGATAATGCCTCACATAGCAAATGTGTACAGTGCGAGCTGAAAATGCATTTTCAGCACTAAAAAACCAAACTTTTATAACAGCTAAACCAAACGTTTCCAATGTAAATTTCCACCTTTATATAGTGTAAAAAGACATCCTGAAGCCTGGGCAGTCATTAATTTGATTGTCCAGAATTTCCCTTATGAGATAATGCCTCACATAGCAAATGTGTACAGCGCGAGCTGAAAATGCATTTACAGCACTAAAAAAACAAACTTTTATAACAGCTAAACTAAACGTTTCCAATGTAAATTTCCACCTTTATATAGTGTAAAAAGACATCCTGAAGCCTGGGCAGTCATTAATTTGATTGTCCAATATTTCCCTTATGAGATAATGCCTCTCATAGCAAATGTGTACAGCGCGAGCTGAAAATGCATTTACAGGACTAAAAACCCAAACTTTTATAACAGCTAAACCAAACGTTTCCAATGTAAAT
Organism: Idiotropiscis lumnitzeri; assembly: GCF_059441095.1. NCBI lineage: Eukaryota > Metazoa > Chordata > Actinopteri > Syngnathiformes > Syngnathidae > Idiotropiscis > Idiotropiscis lumnitzeri. The sequence goes on along the minus strand of NW_028283716.1, from coordinate 194,313 downwards.
TTCCACCTTTATATAGTGTAGAAAGGCATCTTGAAGCCTGGAAAGTCATTAATTTGATTGTCCAGTATTTCCTTCATGAGATATTGCAACACTTAGAAAAGGTGTACAGCGCCAGCAGACAATGAATTTTCAGCACTAAAAAAACGAAACTTCATTAACAGCTAAACCAAACGTTTCCAATGTAAATTTCCACATTTATAGAGTGTAAAAAGGCATCCTGAAGCCTGGGAAGTCATTAATTTGATTGTCCAGTATTTCCCTTATGAGATAATGCCTCACATAGCAAATGTGTACAGCGCGAGCTGAAAATGCATTTACAGCACTAAAAAACCAAACTTTTATAACAGCTAAACCAAACGTTTCCAATGTAAATTTCCACCTTTATATAGTGTAAAAAGACATCCTGAAGCCTGGGCAGTCATTAATTCGATTGTCCAATATTTCCTTTATGAGATAATGCCTCTCATAGCAAATGTGTACAGCGCGAGCTGAAAATGCATTTACAGCACTAAAAAACCAAACTTTTATAACAGCTAAACCAAACGTTTCCAATGTAAATTTCCACCTTTATATAGTGTAAAAAGGCATCCTGAAGCCTGGAAAGTCATTAATTTGATTGTCCAGTATTTCCTTCATGAAATAATGCCTCACATAGCAAATGTGTACAGTGCGAGCTGAAAATGCATTTTCAGCACTAAAAAACCAAACTTTTATAACAGCTAAAGAAAACGTTTCCAATGTAAATTCCACCTTTATATAGTGTAAAAAGAAATCCTGAAGCCTGGGCAGTCATTAATTTGATTGTCCAATATTTCCCTTATGAGATAATGCCTCTCATAGCAAATGTGTACAGCGCGAGCTGAAAATGCATTTACAGCACTAAAAAACCAAACTTTTATAACAGCTAAACCAAACGTTTCCAATGTAAATTTCCACCTTCATATAGTGTAGAAAGGCATCCTGAAGCCTGGAAAGTCATTAATTTGATTGTCCAGTATTTCCTTCATGAGATATTGCAACACTTAGAAAAAGTGTACAGCGCCAGGAGACAATGAATTTTCAGCACTAAAAAACCGAAACTTCATTAACAGCTAAACTAAACGTTTCCAATGTAAATTTCCACCTTAATATAGTGTAAAAAGTCATCCTGAAGCCTGGGCAGCCATTAATTTGATTGTCCAATATTTCCCTTATGAGATAATGCCTCTCATAGCAAATGTGTACAGCGCGAGCTGAAAATGCATTTACAGCACTAAAAAACCAAACTTTTATAACAGCTAAACCAAACGTTTCCAATGTAAATTTCCCCCTTTATATAGTGTAAAAAGACATCCTGAAGCCTGGGCAGTCATTAATTTGATTGTCCAATATTTCCCTTATGAGATAATGCCTCTCATAGCAAATGTGTACAGCGCGAGCTGAAAATGCATTTACAGCACTAAAAAACCAAACTTTTATAACAGCTAAACCAAACGTTTCCAATGTAAATTTCTACCTTTATATAGTGTAGAAAGGCATCCTGAAGCCTGGAAAGTCATTAATTTGATTGTCCAGTATTTCCTTCATGAGATATTGCAACACTTAGAAAAAGTGTACAGCGCCAGCAGACAATGAATTTTCAGCACTAAAAAAACGAAACTTCATTAACAGCTAAACCAAACGTTTCCAATGTAAATTTCCACATTTATAGAGTGTAAAAAGGCATCCTGAAGCCTGGGAAGTCATTAATTTGATTGTCCAGTATTTCCCTTATGAGATAATGCCTCACATAGCAAATGTGTACAGTGCGAGCTGAAAATGCATTTACAGCACTAAAAAACCAAACTTATATAACAGCTAAACCAAACGTTTCCAATGTAAATTTCCACCTTTATCTAGTGTAGAAAGGCATCCTGAAGCCTGGAAAGTCATTAATTTGATTGTCCAGTATTTCCCTTATGAGATAATGCCTCTCATAGCAAATGTGTACAGCGCGAGCTGAAAATGCATTTACAGCACTAAAAAACCAAACTTTTATAACAGCTAAACCAAACGTTTCCAATGTAAATTTCCACATTTATATAGTGTAGAAAGGCATCCTGAAGCCTGGAAAGTCATTAATTTGATTGTCCAGTATTTCCTTCATGAGATATTGCAACACTTAGAAAAAGTGTACAGCGCCAGCAGACAATGAATTTTCAGCACTAAAAAAACGAAACTTCATTAACAGCTAAACCAAACGTTTCCAATGTAAATTTCCACATTTATAGAGTGTAAAAGGGCATCCTGAAGCCTGGGAAGTCATTAATTTGATTGTCCAGTATTTCCCTTATGAGATAATGCCTCACATAGCAAATGTGTACAGTGCGAGCTGAAAATGCATTTTCAGCACTAAAAAACCAAACTTTTATAACAGCTAAACCAAACGTTTCCAATGTAAATTTCCACCTTTATATAGTGTAAAAAGACATCCTGAAGCCTGGGCAGTCATTAATTTGATTGTCCAGTATTTCCCTTATGAGATAATGCCTCACATAGCAAATGTGTACAGCGCGAGCTGAAAATGCATTTACAGCACTAAAAAAACAAACTTTTATAACAGCTAAACTAAAAGTTTCCAATGTAAATTTCCACCTTTATATAGTGTAAAAAGACATCCTGAAGCCTGGGCAGTCATTAATTTGATTGTCCAATATTTCCCTTATGAGATAATGCCTCTCATAGCAAATGTGTACAGCGCGAGCTGAAAATGCATTTACAGCACTAAAAAAACAAACTTTTATAACAGCTAAACCAAACGTTTCCAATGTAAATTTCCACCTTTATATAGTGTAGAAAGGCATCCTGAAGCCTGGAAAGTCATTAATTTGATTGTCCAGTATTTCCTTCATGAGATATTGCAACACTTAGAAAAAGTGTACAGCGCCAGCAGACAATGAATTTTCAGCACTAAAAAAACGAAACTTCATTAACAGCTAAACCAAACGTTTCCAATGTAAATTTCCACCTTTATATAGTGTAAAAAGACATCCTGAAGCCTGGGCAGTCATTAATTTGATTGTCCAGTATTTCCCTTATGAGATAATGCCTCACATAGCAAATGTGTACAGTGCGAGCTGAAAATGCATTTTCAGCACTAAAAAAAACAAACTTTTATAACAGCTAAACCAAACGTTTCCAATGTAAATTTCCACCTTTATATAGTGTAAAAAGACATCCTGGAGCCTGGGCAGTCATTAATTTGATTGTCCACTATTTCCCTTATGAGATAATGCCTCTCATAGCAAATGTGTACAGCGCGAGCTGAAAATGCATTTACAGCACTAAAAAAACAAACTTTTATAACAGCTAAACCAAACGTTTCCAATGTACATTTCCACCTTTATATAGTGTAGAAAGGCATCCTGAAGCCTGGAAAGTCATTAATTTGATTGTCCAGTATTTCCTTCATGAGATATTGCAACACTTAGAAAAAGTGTACAGCGCCAGCAGACAATGAATTTTCAGCACTAAAAAAACGAAACTTCATTAACAGCTAAACCAAACGTTTCCAATGTAAATTTCCACATTTATAGAGTGTAAAAAGGCATCCTGAAGCCTGGGAAGTCATTAATTTGATTGTCCAGTATTTCCCTTATGAGATAATGCCTCACATAGCAAATGTGTACAGTGCGAGCTGAAAATGCATTTACAGCACTAAAAAACCAAACTTATATAACAGCTAAACCAAACGTTTCCAATGTAAATTTCCACCTTTATATAGTGTAAAAAGACATCCTGAAGCCTGGGCAGTCATTAATTTGATTGTCCAATATTTCCCTTATGAGATAATGCCTCTCATAGCAAATGTGTACAGCGCGAGCTGAAAATGCATTTACAGCACTAAAAAACCAAACTTTTATAACAGCTAAACCAAACGTTTCCAATGTAAATTTCCACCTTTATATAGTGTAAAAAGACATCCTGAAGCCTGGGCAGTCATTAATTTGATTGTCCAATATTTCCCTTATGAGATAATGCCTCTCATAGCAAATGTGTACAGCGCGAGCTGAAAATGCATTTACAGCACTAAAAAACCAAACTTTTATAACAGCTAAACCAAACGTTTCCAATGTAAATTTCCACCTTTATATAGTGTAGAAAGGAATCCTGAAGCCTGGAAAGTCATTAATTTGATTGTCCAGTATTTCCTTCATGAGATATTGCAACACTTAGAAAAAGTGTACAGCGCCAGCAGACAATGACTTTTCAGCACTAAAAAAACGAAACTTCATTAACAGCTAAACTAAACGTTTCCAATGTAAATTTCCACCTTTATATAGTGTAAAAAGACATCCTGAAGCCTGGGCAGTCATTAATTTGATTGTCCAATATTTCCCTTATGAGATAATGCCTCTCATAGCAAATGTGTACAGCGCGAGCTGAAAATGCATTTACAGCACTAAAAAACCAAACTTTTATAACAGCTAAACCAAACGTTTCCAATGTAAATTTCCACATTTATATAGTGTAGAAAGGCATCCTGAAGCCTGGAAAGTCATTAATTTGATTGTCCAGTATTTCCTTCATGAGATATTGCAACACTTAGAAAAAGTGTACAGCGCCAGCAGACAATGAATTTTCAGCACTAAAAAAACGAAACTTCATTAACAGCTAAACCAAACGTTTCCAATGTAAATTTCCACATTTATAGAGTGTAAAAGGGCATCCTGAAGCCTGGGAAGTCATTAATTTGATTGTCCAGTATTTCCCTTATGAGATAATGCCTCACATAGCAAATGTGTACAGTGCGAGCTGAAAATGCATTTTCAGCACTAAAAAACCAAACTTTTATAACAGCTAAACCAAACGTTTCCAATGTAAATTTCCACCTTTATATAGTGTAAAAAGACATCCTGAAGCCTGGGCAGTCATTAATTTGATTGTCCAGTATTTCCCTTATGAGATAATGCCTCACATAGCAAATGTGTACAGCGCGAGCTGAAAATGCATTTACAGCACTAAAAAAACAAACTTTTATAACAGCTAAACCAAACGTTTCCAATGTACATTTCCACCTTTATATGGTGTAGAAAGGCATCCTGAACCCTGGAAAGTCATTAATTTGATTGTCCAGTATTTCCTTCATGAGATATTGCAACACTTAGAAAAAGTGTACAGCGCCAGCAGACAATGAATTTTCAGCACTAAAAAAACGAAACTTCATTAACAGCTAAACCAAACGTTTCCAATGTAAATTTCCACATTTATAGAGTGTAAAAAGGCATCCTGAAGCCTGGGAAGTCATTAATTTGATTGTCCAGTATTTCCCTTATGAGATAATGCCTCACATAGCAAATGTGTACAGTGCGAGCTGAAAATGCATTTACAGCACTAAAAAACCAAACTTATATAACAGCTAAACCAAACGTTTCCAATGTAAATTTCCACCTTTATCTAGTGTAGAAAGGCATCCTGAAGCCTGGAAAGTCATTGATTTGATTGTCCAGTATTTCCTTCATGAGATATTGCAACACTTAGAAAAAGTGTACAGCGCCAGCAGACAATGAATTTTCAGCACTAAAAAAAACGAAACTTCATTAACAGCTAAACTAAACGTTTCCAATGTAAATTTCCACCTTTATATAGAGTAAAAAGACATCCTGAAGCCTGGGCAGCCATTAATTTGATTGTCCAATATTTCCCTTATGAGATAATGCCTCTCATAGCAAATGTGTACAGCGCGAGCTGAAAATGCATTTACAGCACTAAAAAACCAAACTTTTATAACAGCTAAACCAAACGTTTCCAATGTAAATTTCCACCTTTATATAGTGTAAAAAGACATCCTGAAGCCTGGGCAGTCATTAATTTGATTGTCCAATATTTCCCTTATGAGATAATGCCTCTCATAGCAAATGTGTACAGCGCGAGCTGAAAATGCATTTACAGCACTAAAAAACCAAACTTTTATAACAGCTAAACCAAACGTTTCCAATGTAAATTTCCACCTTTATATAGTGTAGAAAGGCATCCTGAAGCCTGGAAAGTCATTAATTTGATTGTCCAGTATTTCCTTCATGAGATATTGCAACACTTAGAAAAAGTGTACAGCGCCAGCAGACAATGACTTTTCAGCACTAAAAAAACGAAACTTCATTAACAGCTAAACTAAACGTTTCCAATGTAAATTTCCACCTTTATATAGTGTAAAAAGACATCCTGAAGCCTGGGCAGTCATTAATTTGATTGTCCAATATTTCCCTTATGAGATAATGCCTCTCATAGCAAATGTGTACAGCGCGAGCTGAAAATGCATTTACAGCACTAAAAAACCAAACTTTTATAACAGCTAAACCAAACGTTTCCAATGTAAATTTCCACATTTATATAGTGTAGAAAGGCATCCTGAAGCCTGGAAAGTCATTAATTTGATTGTCCAGTATTTCCTTCATGAGATATGCAACACTTAGAAAAAGTGTACAGCACCAGCAGACAATGAATTTTCAGCACTAAAAAAAACGAAACTTCATTAACAGCTAAACTAAACGTTTCCAATGTAAATTTCCACCTTTATATAGAGTAAAAAGACATCCTGAAGCCTGGGCAGCCATTAATTTGATTGTCCAATATTTCCCTTATGAGATAATGCCTCTCATAGCAAATGTGTACAGCGCGAGCTGAAAATGCATTTACAGCACTAAAAAACCAAACTTTTATAACAGCTAAACCAAACGTTTCCAATGTAAATTTCCACCTTTATATAGTGTAAAAAGACATCCTGAAGCCTGGGCAGTCATTAATTTGATTGTCCAATATTTCCCTAATGAGATAATGCCTCTCATAGCAAATGTGTACAGCGCGAGCTGAAAATGCATTTACAGCACTAAAAAACCAAACTTTTATAACAGCTAAACCAAACGTTTCCAATGTAAATTTCCACCTTTATATAGTGTAAAAAGACATCCTGAAGCCTGGGCAGTCATTAATTTGATTGTCCAGTATTTCCTTCATGAGATATTGCAACACTTAGAAAAAGTGTACAGCGCCAGCAGACAATGAATTTTCAGCACTAAAAAAACGAAACTTCATTTACAGCTAAACCAAACGTTTCCAATGTAAATTTCCACATTTATAGAGTGTAAAAGGGCATCCTGAAGCCTGGGAAGTCATTAATTTGATTGTCCAGTATTTCCCTTATGAGATAATGCCTCACATAGCAAATGTGTACAGTGCGAGCTGAAAATGCATTTTCAGCACTAAAAAACCAAACTTTTATAACAGCTAAACCAAACGTTTCCAATGTAAATTTCCACCTTTATATAGTGTAAAAAGACATCCTGAAGCCTGGGCAGTCATTAATTTGATTGTCCAGTATTTCCCTTATGAGATAATGCCTCACATAGCAAATGTGTACAGCGCGAGCTGAAAATGCATTTACAGCACTAAAAAAACAAACTTTTATAACAGCTAAACCAAACGTTTCCAATGTACATTTCCACCTTTATATAGTGTAGAAAGGCATCCTGAAGCCTGGAAAGTCATTAATTTGATTGTCCAGTATTTCCTTCATGAGATATTGCAACACTTAGAAAAAGTGTACAGCGCCAGCAGACAATGAATTTTCAGCACTAAAAAAACGAAACTTCATTAACAGCTAAACCAAACGTTTCCAATGTAAATTTCCACATTTATAGAGTGTAAAAAGGCATCCTGAAGCCTGGGAAGTCATTAATTTGATTGTCCAGTATTTCCCTTATGAGATAATGCCTCACATAGCAAATGTGTACAGTGCGAGCTGAAAATGCATTTACAGCACTAAAAAACCAAACTTATATAACAGCTAAACCAAACGTTTCCAATGTAAATTTCCACCTTTATATAGTGTAAAAAGACATCCTGAAGCCTGGGCAGTCATTAATTTGATTGTCCAATATTTCCCTTATGAGATAATGCCTCTCATAGCAAATGTGTACAGCGCGAGCTGAAAATGCATTTACAGCACTAAAAAACCAAACTTTTATAACAGCTAAACCAAACGTTTCCAATGTAAATTTCCACCTTTATATAGTGTAAAAAGACATCCTAAAGCCTGGGCAGTCATTAATTTGATTGTCCAATATTTCCCTTATGAGATAATGCCTCTCATAGCAAATGTGTACAGCGCGAGCTGAAAATGCATTTACAGCACTAAAAAACCAAACTTTTATAACAGCTAAACCAAACGTTTCCAATGTAAATTTCCACCTTTATATAGTGTAGAAAGGAATCCTGAAGCCTGGAAAGTCATTAATTTGATTGTCCAGTATTTCCTTCATGAGATATTGCAACACTTAGAAAAAGTGTACAGCGCCAGCAGACAATGACTTTTCAGCACTAAAAAAACGAAACTTCATTAACAGCTAAACTAAACGTTTCCAATGTAAATTTCCACCTTTATATAGTGTAAAAAGACATCCTGAAGCCTGGGCAGTCATTAATTTGATTGTCCAATATTTCCCTTATGAGATAATGCCTCTCATAGCAAATGTGTACAGCGCGAGCTGAAAATGCATTTACAGCACTAAAAAACCAAACTTTTATAACAGCTAAACCAAACGTTTCCAATGTAAATTTCCACCTTTATATAGTGTAGAAAGGCATCCTGAAGCCTGGAAAGTCATTAATTTGATTGTCCAGTATTTCCTTCATGAGATATTGCAACACTTAGAAAAAGTGTACAGCGCCAGCAGACAATGAATTTTCAGCACTAAAAAAACGAAACTTCATTAACAGCTAAACCAAACGTTTCCAATGTAAATTTCCACATTTATAGAGTGTAAAAGGGCATCCTGAAGCCTGGGAAGTCATTAATTTGATTGTCCAGTATTTCCCTTATGAGATAATGCCTCACATAGCAAATGTGTACAGTGCGAGCTGAAAATGCATTTTCAGCACTAAAAAACCAAACTTTTATAACAGCTAAACCAAACGTTTCCAATGTAAATTTCCACCTTTATATAGTGTAAAAAGACATCCTGAAGCCTGGGCAGTCATTAATTTGATTGTCCAGTATTTCCCTTATGAGATAATGCCTCACATAGCAAATGTGTACAGCGCGAGCTGAAAATGCATTTACAGCACTAAAAAAACAAACTTTTATAACAGCTAAACCAAACGTTTCCAATGTACATTTCCACCTTTATATGGTGTAGAAAGGCATCCTGAACCCTGGAAAGTCATTAATTTGATTGTCCAGTATTTCCTTCATGAGATATTGCAACACTTAGAAAAGGTGTACAGCGCCAGCAGACAATGAATTTTCAGCACTAAAAAAACGAAACTTCATTAACAGCTAAACCAAACGTTTCCAATGTAAATTTCCACATTTATAGAGTGTAAAAAGGCATCCTGAAGCCTGGGAAGTCATTAATTTGATTGTCCAGTATTTCCCTTATGAGATAATGCCTCACATAGCAAATGTGTACAGTGCGAGCTGAAAATGCATTTACAGCACTAAAAAACCAAACTTATATAACAGCTAAACCAAACGTTTCCAATGTAAATTTCCACCTTTATCTAGTGTAGAAAGGCATCCTGAAGCCTGGAAAGTCATTGATTTGATTGTCCAGTATTTCCTTCATGAGATATTGCAACACTTAGAAAAAGTGTACAGCGCCAGCAGACAATGAATTTTCAGCACTAAAAAAAACGAAACTTCATTAACAGCTAAACTAAACGTTTCCAATGTAAATTTCCACCTTTATATAGAGTAAAAAGACATCCTGAAGCCTGGGCAGCCATTAATTTGATTGTCCAATATTTCCCTTATGAGATAATGCCTCTCATAGCAAATGTGTACAGCGCGAGCTGAAAATGCATTTACAGCACTAAAAAACCAAACTTTTATAACAGCTAAACCAAACGTTTCCAATGTAAATTTCCACCTTTATATAGTGTAAAAAGACATCCTGAAGCCTGGGCAGTCATTAATTTGATTGTCCAATATTTCCCTTATGAGATAATGCCTCTCATAGCAAATGTGTACAGCGCGAGCTGAAAATGCATTTACAGCACTAAAAAACCAAACTTTTATAACAGCTAAACCAAACGTTTCCAATGTAAATTTCCACCTTTATATAGTGTAGAAAGGCATCCTGAAGCCTGGAAAGTCATTAATTTGATTGTCCAGTATTTCCTTCATGAGATATTGCAACACTTAGAAAAAGTGTACAGCGCCAGCAGACAATGACTTTTCAGCACTAAAAAAACGAAACTTCATTAACAGCTAAACTAAACGTTTCCAATGTAAATTTCCACCTTTATATAGTGTAAAAAGACATCCTGAAGCCTGGGCAGTCATTAATTTGATTGTCCAATATTTCCCTTATGAGATAATGCCTCTCATAGCAAATGTGTACAGCGCGAGCTGAAAATGCATTTACAGCACTAAAAAACCAAACTTTTATAACAGCTAAACCAAACGTTTCCAATGTAAATTTCCACATTTATATAGTGTAGAAAGGCATCCTGAAGCCTGGAAAGTCATTAATTTGATTGTCCAGTATTTCCTTCATGAGATATGCAACACTTAGAAAAAGTGTACAGCGCCAGCAGACAATGAATTTTCAGCACTAGAAAAAACGAAACTTCATTAACAGCTAAACTAAACGTTTCCAATGTAAATTTCCACCTTTATATAGAGTAAAAAGACATCCTGAAGCCTGGGCAGCCATTAATTTGATTGTCCAATATTTCCCTTATGAGATAATGCCTCTCATAGCAAATGTGTACAGCGCGAGCTGAAAATGCATTTACAGCACTAAAAAACCAAACTTTTATAACAGCTAAACCAAACGTTTCCAATGTAAATTTCCACCTTTATATAGTGTAAAAAGACATCCTGAAGCCTGGGCAGTCATTAATTTGATTGTCCAATATTTCCCTTATGAGATAATGCCTCTCATAGCAAATGTGTACAGCGCGAGCTGAAAATGCATTTACAGCACTAAAAAACCAAACTTTTATAACAGCTAAACCAAACGTTTCCAATGTAAATTTCCACCTTTATATAGTGTAAAAAGACATCCTGAAGCCTGGGCAGTCATTAATTTGATTGTCCAATATTTCCCTTATGAGATAATGCCTCTCATAGCAAATGTGTACAGCGCGAGCTGAAAATGCATTTACAGCACTAAAAAAACAAACTTTTATAACAGCTAAACCAAACGTTTCCAATGTAAATTTCCACCTTTATATAGTGTAGAAAGGCATCCTGAAGCCTGGAAAGTCATTAATTTGATTGTCCAGTATTTCCTTCATGAGATATTGCAACACATAGAAAAAGTGTACAGCGCCAGCAGACAATGACTTTTCAGCACTAAAAAAACGAAACTTCATTAACAGCTAAACTAAACGTTTCCAATGTAAATTTCCACCTTTATATAGTGTAAAAAGACATCCTGAAGCCTGGGCAGTCATTAATTTGATTGTCCAATATTTCCCTTATGAGATAATGCCTCTCATAGCAAATGTGTACAGCGCGAGCTGAAAATGCATTTACAGCACTAAAAAACCAAACTTTTATAACAGCTAAACCAAACGTTTCCAATGTAAATTTCCACATTTATATAGTGTAGAAAGGCATCCTGAAGCCTGGAAAGTCATTAATTTGATTGTCCAGTATTTCCTTCATGAGATATTGCAACACTTAGAAAAAGTGTACAGCGCCAGCAGACAATGAATTTTCAGCACTAAAAAAACGAAACTTCATTAACAGCTAAACTAAACGTTTCCAATGTAAATTTCCACCTTTATATAGAGTAAAAAGACATCCTGAAGCCTGGGCAGCCATTAATTTGATTGTCCAATATTTCCCTTATGAGATAATGCCTCTCATAGCAAATGTGTACAGCGCGAGCTGAAAATGCATTTACAGCACTAAAAAACCAAACTTTTATAACAGCTAAACCAAACGTTTCCAATGTAAATTTCCACCTTTATATAGTGTAAAAAGACATCCTGAAGCCTGGGCAGTCATTAATTTGATTGTCCAATATTTCCCTTATGAGATAATGCCTCTCATAGCAAATGTGTACAGCGCGAGCTGAAAATGCATTTACAGCACTAAAAAACCAAACTTTTATAACAGCTAAACCAAACGTTTCCAATGTAAATTTCCACCTTTATATAGTGTAAAAAGACATCCTGAAGCCTGGGCAGTCATTAATTTGATTGTCCAATATTTCCCTTATGAGATAATGCCTCTCATAGCAAATGTGTACAGCGCGAGCTGAAAATGCATTTACAGCACTAAAAAACCAAACTTTTATAACAGCTAAACCAAACGTTTCCAATGTAAATTTCCACCTTTATATAGTGTAGAAAGGCATCCTGAAGCCTGGAAAGTCATTAATTTGATTGTCCAGTATTTCCTTCATGAGATATTGCAACACTTAGAAAAAGTGTACAGCGCCAGCAGACAATGACTTTTCAGCACTAAAAAAACGAAACTTCATTAACAGCTAAACTAAACGTTTCCAATGTAAATTTCCACCTTTATATAGTGTAAAAAGACATCCTGAAGCCTGGGCAGTCATTAATTTGATTGTCCAATATTTCCCTTATGAGATAATGCCTCTCATAGCAAATGTGTACAGCGCGAGCTGAAAATGCATTTACAGCACTAAAAAACCAAACTTTTATAACAGCTAAACCAAACGTTTCCAATGTAAATTTCCACATTTATATAGTGTAGAAAGGCATCCTGAAGCCTGGAAAGTCATTAATTTGATTGTCCAGTATTTCCTTCATGAGATATTGCAACACTTAGAAAAAGTGTACAGCGCCAGCAGACAATGAATTTTCAGCACTAAAAAAACGAAACTTCATTTACAGCTAAACTAAACGTTTCCAATGTAAATTTCCACATTTATAGAGTGTAAAAGGGCATCCTGAAGCCTGGGAAGTCATTAATTTGATTGTCCAGTATTTCCCTTATGAGATAATGCCTCACATAGCAAATGTGTACAGTGCGAGCTGAAAATGCATTTTCAGCACTAAAAAACCAAACTTTTATAACAGCTAAACCAAACGTTTCCAATGTAAATTTCCACCTTTATATAGTGTAAAAAGACATCCTGAAGCCTGGGCAGTCATTAATTTGATTGTCCAGTATTTCCCTTATGAGATAATGCCTCACATAGCAAATGTGTACAGCGCGAGCTGAAAATGCATTTACAGCACTAAAAAAACAAACTTTTATAACAGCTAAACCAAACGTTTCCAATGTACATTTCCACCTTTATATAGTGTAGAAAGGCATCCTGAAGCCTGGAAAGTCATTAATTTGATTGTCCAGTATTTCCTTCATGAGATATTGCAACACTTAGAAAAAGTGTACAGCGCCAGCAGACAATGAATTTTCAGCACTAAAAAAACGAAACTTCATTAACAGCTAAACCAAACGTTTCCAATGTAAATTTCCACATTTATAGAGTGTAAAAAGGCATCCTGAAGCCTGGGAAGTCATTAATTTGATTGTCCAGTATTTCCCTTATGAGATAATGCCTCACATAGCAAATGTGTACAGTGCGAGCTGAAAATGCATTTACAGCACTAAAAAACCAAACTTATATAACAGCTAAACCAAACGTTTCCAATGCAAATTTCCACCTTTATATAGTGTAAAAAGACATCCTGAAGCCTGGGCAGTCATTAATTTGATTGTCCAATATTTCCCTTATGAGATAATGCCTCTCATAGCAAATGTGTACAGCGCGAGCTGAAAATGCATTTACAGCACTAAAAAAACAAACTTTTATAACAGCTAAACCAAACGTTTCCAATGTAAATTTCCACCTTTATATAGTGTAGAAAGGCATCCTGAAGCCTGGAAAGTCATTAATTTGATTGTCCAGTATTTCCTTCATGAGATATTGCAACACATAGAAAAAGTGTACAGCGCCAGCAGACAATGACTTTTCAGCACTAAAAAAACGAAACTTCATTAACAGCTAAACTAAACGTTTCCAATGTAAATTTCCACCTTTATATAGTGTAAAAAGACATCCTGAAGCCTGGGCAGTCATTAATTTGATTGTCCAATATTTCCCTTATGAGATAATGCCTCTCATAGCAAATGTGTACAGCGCGAGCTGAAAATGCATTTACAGCACTAAAAAACCAAACTTTTATAACAGCTAAACCAAACGTTTCCAATGTAAATTTCCACATTTATATAGTGTAGAAAGGCATCCTGAAGCCTGGAAAGTCATTAATTTGATTGTCCAGTATTTCCTTCATGAGATATTGCAACACTTAGAAAAAGTGTACAGCGCCAGCAGACAATGAATTTTCAGCACTAAAAAAACGAAACTTCATTAACAGCTAAACTAAACGTTTCCAATGTAAATTTCCACCTTTATATAGAGTAAAAAGACATCCTGAAGCCTGGGCAGCCATTAATTTGATTGTCCAATATTTCCCTTATGAGATAATGCCTCTCATAGCAAATGTGTACAGCGCGAGCTGAAAATGCATTTACAGCACTAAAAAACCAAACTTTTATAACAGCTAAACCAAACGTTTCCAATGTAAATTTCCACCTTTATATAGTGTAAAAAGACATCCTGAAGCCTGGGCAGTCATTAATTTGATTGTCCAATATTTCCCTTATGAGATAATGCCTCTCATAGCAAATGTGTACAGCGCGAGCTGAAAATGCATTTACAGCACTAAAAAACCAAACTTTTATAACAGCTAAACCAAACGTTTCCAATGTAAATTTCCACCTTTATATAGTGTAAAAAGACATCCTGAAGCCTGGGCAGTCATTAATTTGATTGTCCAATATTTCCCTTATGAGATAATGCCTCTCATAGCAAATGTGTACAGCGCGAGCTGAAAATGCATTTACAGCACTAAAAAACCAAACTTTTATAACAGCTAAACCAAACGTTTCCAATGTAAATTTCCACCTTTATATAGTGTAGAAAGGCATCCTGAAGCCTGGAAAGTCATTAATTTGATTGTCCAGTATTTCCTTCATGAGATATTGCAACACTTAGAAAAAGTGTACAGCGCCAGCAGACAATGACTTTTCAGCACTAAAAAAACGAAACTTCATTAACAGCTAAACTAAACGTTTCCAATGTAAATTTCCACCTTTATATAGTGTAAAAAGACATCCTGAAGCCTGGGCAGTCATTAATTTGATTGTCCAATATTTCCCTTATGAGATAATGCCTCTCATAGCAAATGTGTACAGCGCGAGCTGAAAATGCATTTACAGCACTAAAAAACCAAACTTTTATAACAGCTAAACCAAACGTTTCCAATGTAAATTTCCACATTTATATAGTGTAGAAAGGCATCCTGAAGCCTGGAAAGTCATTAATTTGATTGTCCAGTATTTCCTTCATGAGATATTGCAACACTTAGAAAAAGTGTACAGCGCCAGCAGACAATGAATTTTCAGCACTAAAAAAACGAAACTTCATTTACAGCTAAACCAAACGTTTCCAATGTAAATTTCCACATTTATAGAGTGTAAAAGGGCATCCTGAAGCCTGGGAAGTCATTAATTTGATTGTCCAGTATTTCCCTTATGAGATAATGCCTCACATAGCAAATGTGTACAGTGCGAGCTGAAAATGCATTTTCAGCACTAAAAAACCAAACTTTTATAACAGCTAAACCAAACGTTTCCAATGTAAATTTCCACCTTTATATAGTGTAAAAAGACATCCTGAAGCCTGGGCAGTAATTAATTTGATTGTCCAGTATTTCCCTTATGAGATAATGCCTCACATAGCAAATGTGTACAGCGCGAGCTGAAAATGCATTTACAGCACTAAAAAAACAAACTTTTATAACAGCTAAACCAAACGTTTCCAATGTACATTTCCACCTTTATATAGTGTAGAAAGGCATCCTGAAGCCTGGAAAGTCATTAATTTGATTGTCCAGTATTTCCTTCATGAGATATTGCAACACTTAGAAAAAGTGTACAGCGCCAGCAGACAATGAATTTTCAGCACTAAAAAAACGAAACTTCATTAACAGCTAAACCAAACGTTTCCAATGTAAATTTCCACATTTATAGAGTGTAAAAAGGCATCCTGAAGCCTGGGAAGTCATTAATTTGATTGTCCAGTATTTCCCTTATGAGATAATGCCTCACATAGCAAATGTGTACAGTGCGAGCTGAAAATGCATTTACAGCACTAAAAAACCAAACTTATATAACAGCTAAACCAAACGTTTCCAATGCAAATTTCCACCTTTATATAGTGTAGAAAGGCATCCTGAAGCCTGGAAAGTCATTAATTTGATTGTCCAGTATTTCCTTCATGAGATATTGCAACACTTAGAAAAAGTGTACAGCGCCAGCAGACAATGAATTTTCAGCACTAAAAAAAACGAAACTTCATTAACAGCTAAACTAAACGTTTCCAATGTAAATTTCCACCTTTATATAGAGTAAAAAGACATCCTGAAGCCTGGGCAGCCATTAATTTGATTGTCCAATATTTCCCTTATGAGATAATGCCTCTCATAGCAAATGTGTACAGCGCGAGCTGAAAATGCATTTACAGCACTAAAAAACCAAACTTTTATAACAGCTAAACCAAACGTTTCCAATGTAAATTTCCACCTTTATATAGTGTAGAAAGGCATCCTGAAGCCTGGAAAGTCATTAATTTGATTGTCCAGTATTTCCTTCATGAGATATTGCAACACTTAGAAAAAGTGTACAGCGCCAGGAGACAATAAATTTTCAGCACTAAAAAACCGAAACTTCATTAACAGCTAAACTAAACGTTTCCAATGTAAATTTCCACCTTTATATAGTGTAAAAAGTCATCCTGAAGCCTGGGCAGCCATTAATTTGATTGTCCAATATTTCCCTTATGAGATAATGCCTCTCATAGCAAATGTGTACAGCGCGAGCTGAAAATGCATTTACAGCACTAAAAAACCAAACTTTTATAACAGCTAAACCAAACGTTTCCAATGTAAATTTCCACCTTTATATAGTGTAAAAAGACATCCTGAAGCCTGGGCAGTCATTAATTTGATTGTCCAATATTTCCCTTATGAGATAATGCCTCTCATAGCAAATGTGTACAGCGCGAGCTGAAAATGCATTTACAGCACTAAAAAACCAAACTTTTATAACAGCTAAACCAAACGTTTCCAATGTAAATTTCTACCTTTATATAGTGTAGAAAGGCATCCTGAAGCCTGGAAAGTCATTAATTTGATTGTCCAGTATTTCCTTCATGAGATATTGCAACACTTAGAAAAAGTGTACAGCGCCAGCAGACAATGAATTTTCAGCACTAAAAAAACGAAACTTCATTTACAGCTAAACCAAACGTTTCCAATGTAAATTTCCACATTTATAGAGTGTAAAAGGGCATCCTGAAGCCTGGGAAGTCATTAATTTGATTGTCCAGTATTTCCCTTATGAGATAATGCCTCACATAGCAAATGTGTACAGTGCGAGCTGAAAATGCATTTTCAGCACTAAAAAACCAAACTTTTATAACAGCTAAACCAAACGTTTCCAATGTAAATTTCCACCTTTATATAGTGTAAAAAGACATCCTGAAGCCTGGGCAGTCATTAATTTGATTGTCCAGTATTTCCCTTATGAGATAATGCCTCACATAGCAAATGTGTACAGCGCGAGCTGAAAATGCATTTACAGCACTAAAAAAACAAACTTTTATAACAGCTAAACCAAACGTTTCCAATGTACATTTCCACCTTTATATAGTGTAGAAAGGCATCCTGAAGCCTGGAAAGTCATTAATTTGATTGTCCAGTATTTCCTTCATGAGATATTGCAACACTTAGAAAAAGTGTACAGCGCCAGCAGACAATGAATTTTCAGCACTAAAAAAACAAAACTTCATTAACAGCTAAACCAAACGTTTCCAATGTAAATTTCCACATTTATAGAGTGTAAAAAGGCATCCTGAAGCCTGGGAAGTCATTAATTTGATTGTCCAGTATTTCCCTTATGAGATAATGCCTCACATAGCAAATGTGTACAGTGCGAGCTGAAAATGCATTTACAGCACTAAAAAACCAAACTTATATAACAGCTAAACCAAACGTTTCCAATGTAAATTTCCACCTTTATCTAGTGTAGAAAGGCATCCTGAAGCCTGGAAAGTCATTGATTTGATTGTCCAGTATTTCCTTCATGAGATATTGCAACACTTAGAAAAAGTGTACAGCGCCAGCAGACAATGAATTTTCAGCACTAAAAAAAACGAAACTTCATTAACAGCTAAACTAAACGTTTCCAATGTAAATTTCCACCTTTATATAGAATAAAAAGACATCCTGAAGCCTGGGCAGCCATTAATTTGATTGTCCAATATTTCCCTTATGAGATAATGCCTCTCATAGCAAATGTGTACAGCGCGAGCTGAAAATGCATTTACAGCACTAAAAAACCAAACTTTTATAACAGCTAAACCAAACGTTTCCAATGTAAATTTCCACCTTTATATAGTGTAAAAAGACATCCTGAAGCCTGGGCAGTCATTAATTTGATTGTCCAATATTTCCCTTATGAGATAATGCCTCTCATAGCAAATGTGTACAGCGCGAGCTGAAAATGCATTTACAGCACTAAAAAACCAAACTTTTATAACAGCTAAACCAAACGTTTCCAATGTAAATTTCCACCTTTATATAGTGTAAAAAGACATCCTGAAGCCTGGGCTGTCATTAATTTGATTGTCCAATATTTCCCTTATGAGATAATGCCTCTCATAGCAAATGTGTACAGCGCGAGCTGAAAATGCATTTACAGCACTAAAAAACCAAACTTTTATAACAGCTAAACCAAACGTTTCCAATGTAAATTTCCACCTTTATATAGTGTAGAAAGGCATCCTGAAGCCTGGAAAGTCATTAATTTGATTGTCCAGTATTTCCTTCATGAGATATTGCAACACTTAGAAAAAGTGTACAGCGCCAGCAGACAATGACTTTTCAGCACTAAAAAAACGAAACTTCATTAACAGCTAAACTAAACGTTTCCAATGTAAATTTCCACCTTTATTTAGTGTAAAAAGACATCCTGAAGCCTGGGCAGTCATTAATTTGATTGTCCAATATTTCCCTTATGAGATAATGCCTCTCATAGCAAATGTGTACAGCGCGAGCTGAAAATGCATTTACAGCACTAAAAAACCAAACTTTTATAACAGCTAAACCAAACGTTTCCAATGTAAATTTCCACATTTATATAGTGTAGAAAGGCATCCTGAAGCCTGGAAAGTCATTAATTTGATTGTCCAGTATTTCCTTCATGAGATATTGCAACACTTAGAAAAAGTGTACAGCGCCAGCAGACAATGAATTTTCAGCACTAAAAAAACGAAACTTCATTAACAGCTAAACCAAACGTTTCCAATGTAAATTTCCACATTTATAGAGTGTAAAAGGGCATCCTGAAGCCTGGGAAGTCATTAATTTGATTGTCCAGTATTTCCCTTATGAGATAATGCCTCACATAGCAAATGTGTACAGTGCGAGCTGAAAATGCATTTTCAGCACTAAAAAACCAAACTTTTATAACAGCTAAACCAAACGTTTCCAATGTAAATTTCCACCTTTATATAGTGTAAAAAGACATCCTGAAGCCTGGGCAGTCATTAATTTGATTGTCCAGTATTTCCCTTATGAGATAATGCCTCACATAGCAAATGTGTACAGCGCGAGCTGAAAATGCATTTACAGCACTAAAAAAACAAACTTTTATAACAGCTAAACTAAACGTTTCCAATGTAAATTTCCACCTTTATATAGTGTAAAAAGACATCCTGAAGCCTGGGCAGTCATTAATTTGATTGTCCAGTATTTCCCTTATGAGATAATGCCTCACATAGCAAATGTGTACAGCGCGAGCTGAAAATGCATTTACAGCACTAAAAAAACAAACTTTTATAACAGCTAAACCAAACGTTTCCAATGTACATTTCCACCTTTATATAGTGTAGAAAGGCATCCTGAAGCCTGGAAAGTCATTAATTTGATTGTCCAGTATTTCCTTCATGAGATATTGCAACACTTAGAAAAAGTGTACAGCGCCAGCAGACAATGAATTTTCAGCACTAAAAAAACGAAACTTCATTAACAGCTAAACCAAACGTTTCCAATGTAAATTTCCACATTTATAGAGTGTAAAAAGGCATCCTGAAGCCTGGGAAGTCATTAATTTGATTGTCCAGTATTTCCCTTATGAGATAATGCCTCACATAGCAAATGTGTACAGTGCGAGCTGAAAATGCATTTACAGCACTAAAAAACCAAACTTATATAACAGCTAAACCAAACGTTTCCAATGCAAATTTCCACCTTTATATAGTGTAAAAAGACATCCTGAAGCCTGGGCAGTCATTAATTTGATTGTCCAATATTTCCCTTATGAGATAATGCCTCTCATAGCAAATGTGTACAGCGCGAGCTGAAAATGCATTTACAGCACTAAAAAAACAAACTTTTATAACAGCTAAACCAAACGTTTCCAATGTAAATTTCCACCTTTATATAGTGTAGAAAGGCATCCTGAAGCCTGGAAAGTCATTAATTTGATTGTCCAGTATTTCCTTCATGAGATATTGCAACACATAGAAAAAGTGTACAGCGCCAGCAGACAATGACTTTTCAGCACTAAAAAAACGAAACTTCATTAACAGCTAAACTAAACGTTTCCAATGTAAATTTCCACCTTTATATAGTGTAAAAAGACATCCTGAAGCCTGGGCAGTCATTAATTTGATTGTCCAATATTTCCCTTATGAGATAATGCCTCTCATAGCAAATGTGTACAGCGCGAGCTGAAAATGCATTTACAGCACTAAAAAACCAAACTTTTATAACAGCTAAACCAAACGTTTCCAATGTAAATTTCCACATTTATATAGTGTAGAAAGGCATCCTGAAGCCTGGAAAGTCATTAATTTGATTGTCCAGTATTTCCTTCATGAGATATTGCAACACTTAGAAAAAGTGTACAGCGCCAGCAGACAATGAATTTTCAGCACTAAAAAAACGAAACTTCATTAACAGCTAAACTAAACGTTTCCAATGTAAATTTCCACCTTTATATAGAGTAAAAAGACATCCTGAAGCCTGGGCAGCCATTAATTTGATTGTCCAATATTTCCCTTATGAGATAATGCCTCTCATAGCAAATGTGTACAGCGCGAGCTGAAAATGCATTTACAGCACTAAAAAACCAAACTTTTATAACAGCTAAACCAAACGTTTCCAATGTAAATTTCCACCTTTATATAGTGTAAAAAGACATCCTGAAGCCTGGGCAGTCATTAATTTGATTGTCCAATATTTCCCTTATGAGATAATGCCTCTCATAGCAAATGTGTACAGCGCGAGCTGAAAATGCATTTACAGCACTAAAAAACCAAACTTTTATAACAGCTAAACCAAACGTTTCCAATGTAAATTTCCACCTTTATATAGTGTAAAAAGACATCCTGAAGCCTGGGCAGTCATTAATTTGATTGTCCAATATTTCCCTTATGAGATAATGCCTCTCATAGCAAATGTGTACAGCGCGAGCTGAAAATGCATTTACAGCACTAAAAAACCAAACTTTTATAACAGCTAAACCAAACGTTTCCAATGTAAATTTCCACCTTTATATAGTGTAGAAAGGCATCCTGAAGCCTGGAAAGTCATTAATTTGATTGTCCAGTATTTCCTTCATGAGATATTGCAACACTTAGAAAAAGTGTACAGCGCCAGCAGACAATGACTTTTCAGCACTAAAAAAACGAAACTTCATTAACAGCTAAACTAAACGTTTCCAATGTAAATTTCCACCTTTATATAGTGTAAAAAGACATCCTGAAGCCTGGGCAGTCATTAATTTGATTGTCCAATATTTCCCTTATGAGATAATGCCTCTCATAGCAAATGTGTACAGCGCGAGCTGAAAATGCATTTACAGCACTAAAAAACCAAACTTTTATAACAGCTAAACCAAACGTTTCCAATGTAAATTTCCACATTTATATAGTGTAGAAAGGCATCCTGAAGCCTGGAAAGTCATTAATTTGATTGTCCAGTATTTCCTTCATGAGATATTGCAACACTTAGAAAAAGTGTACAGCGCCAGCAGACAATGAATTTTCAGCACTAAAAAAACGAAACTTCATTTACAGCTAAACCAAACGTTTCCAATGTAAATTTCCACATTTATAGAGTGTAAAAGGGCATCCTGAAGCCTGGGAAGTCATTAATTTGATTGTCCAGTATTTCCCTTATGAGATAATGCCTCACATAGCAAATGTGTACAGTGCGAGCTGAAAATGCATTTTCAGCACTAAAAAACCAAACTTTTATAACAGCTAAACCAAACGTTTCCAATGTAAATTTCCACCTTTATATAGTGTAAAAAGACATCCTGAAGCCTGGGCAGTCATTAATTTGATTGTCCAGTATTTCCCTTATGAGATAATGCAACACTTAGAAAAAGTGTACAGCGCCAGCAGACAATGACTTTTCAGCACTAAAAAAACGAAACTTCATTAACAGCTAAACTAAACGTTTCCAATGTAAATTTCCACCTTTATTTAGTGTAAAAAGACATCCTGAAGCCTGGGCAGTCATTAATTTGATTGTCCAATATTTCCCTTATGAGATAATGCCTCTCATAGCAAATGTGTACAGCGCGAGCTGAAAATGCATTTACAGCACTAAAAAACCAAACTTTTATAACAGCTAAACCAAACGTTTCCAATGTAAATTTCCACATTTATATAGTGTAGAAAGGCATCCTGAAGCCTGGAAAGTCATTAATTTGATTGTCCAGTATTTCCTTCATGAGATATTGCAACACTTAGAAAAAGTGTACAGCGCCAGCAGACAATGAATTTTCAGCACTAAAAAAACGAAACTTCATTAACAGCTAAACCAAACGTTTCCAATGTAAATTTCCACATTTATAGAGTGTAAAAGGGCATCCTGAAGCCTGGGAAGTCATTAATTTGATTGTCCAGTATTTCCCTTATGAGATAATGCCTCACATAGCAAATGTGTACAGTGCGAGCTGAAAATGCATTTTCAGCACTAAAAAACCAAACTTTTATAACAGCTAAACCAAACGTTTCCAATGTAAATTTCCACCTTTATATAGTGTAAAAAGACATCCTGAAGCCTGGGCAGTCATTAATTTGATTGTCCAGTATTTCCCTTATGAGATAATGCCTCACATAGCAAATGTGTACAGCGCGAGCTGAAAATGCATTTACAGCACTAAAAAAACAAACTTTTATAACAGCTAAACTAAACGTTTCCAATGTAAATTTCCACCTTTATATAGTGTAAAAAGACATCCTGAAGCCTGGGCAGTCATTAATTTGATTGTCCAGTATTTCCCTTATGAGATAATGCCTCACATAGCAAATGTGTACAGCGCGAGCTGAAAATGCATTTACAGCACTAAAAAAACAAACTTTTATAACAGCTAAACCAAACGTTTCCAATGTACATTTCCACCTTTATATAGTGTAGAAAGGCATCCTGAAGCCTGGAAAGTCATTAATTTGATTGTCCAGTATTTCCTTCATGAGATATTGCAACACTTAGAAAAAGTGTACAGCGCCAGCAGACAATGAATTTTCAGCACTAAAAAAACGAAACTTCATTAACAGCTAAACCAAACGTTTCCAATGTAAATTTCCACATTTATAGAGTGTAAAAAGGCATCCTGAAGCCTGGGAAGTCATTAATTTGATTGTCCAGTATTTCCCTTATGAGATAATGCCTCACATAGCAAATGTGTACAGTGCGAGCTGAAAATGCATTTACAGCACTAAAAAACCAAACTTATATAACAGCTAAACCAAACGTTTCCAATGCAAATTTCCACCTTTATATAGTGTAAAAAGACATCCTGAAGCCTGGGCAGTCATTAATTTGATTGTCCAATATTTCCCTTATGAGATAATGCCTCTCATAGCAAATGTGTACAGCGCGAGCTGAAAATGCATTTACAGCACTAAAAAAACAAACTTTTATAACAGCTAAACCAAACGTTTCCAATGTAAATTTCCACCTTTATATAGTGTAGAAAGGCATCCTGAAGCCTGGAAAGTCATTAATTTGATTGTCCAGTATTTCCTTCATGAGATATTGCAACACATAGAAAAAGTGTACAGCGCCAGCAGACAATGACTTTTCAGCACTAAAAAAACGAAACTTCATTAACAGCTAAACTAAACGTTTCCAATGTAAATTTCCACCTTTATATAGTGTAAAAAGACATCCTGAAGCCTGGGCAGTCATTAATTTGATTGTCCAATATTTCCCTTATGAGATAATGCCTCTCATAGCAAATGTGTACAGCGCGAGCTGAAAATGCATTTACAGCACTAAAAAACCAAACTTTTATAACAGCTAAACCAAACGTTTCCAATGTAAATTTCCACATTTATATAGTGTAGAAAGGCATCCTGAAGCCTGGAAAGTCATTAATTTGATTGTCCAGTATTTCCTTCATGAGATATTGCAACACTTAGAAAAAGTGTACAGCGCCAGCAGACAATGAATTTTCAGCACTAAAAAAACGAAACTTCATTAACAGCTAAACTAAACGTTTCCAATGTAAATTTCCACCTTTATATAGAGTAAAAAGACATCCTGAAGCCTGGGCAGCCATTAATTTGATTGTCCAATATTTCCCTTATGAGATAATGCCTCTCATAGCAAATGTGTACAGCGCGAGCTGAAAATGCATTTACAGCACTAAAAAACCAAACTTTTATAACAGCTAAACCAAACGTTTCCAATGTAAATTTCCACCTTTATATAGTGTAAAAAGACATCCTGAAGCCTGGGCAGTCATTAATTTGATTGTCCAATATTTCCCTTATGAGATAATGCCTCTCATAGCAAATGTGTACAGCGCGAGCTGAAAATGCATTTACAGCACTAAAAAACCAAACTTTTATAACAGCTAAACCAAACGTTTCCAATGTAAATTTCCACCTTTATATAGTGTAAAAAGACATCCTGAAGCCTGGGCAGTCATTAATTTGATTGTCCAATATTTCCCTTATGAGATAATGCCTCTCATAGCAAATGTGTACAGCGCGAGCTGAAAATGCATTTACAGCACTAAAAAACCAAACTTTTATAACAGCTAAACCAAACGTTTCCAATGTAAATTTCCACCTTTATATAGTGTAGAAAGGCATCCTGAAGCCTGGAAAGTCATTAATTTGATTGTCCAGTATTTCCTTCATGAGATATTGCAACACTTAGAAAAAGTGTACAGCGCCAGCAGACAATGACTTTTCAGCACTAAAAAAACGAAACTTCATTAACAGCTAAACTAAACGTTTCCAATGTAAATTTCCACCTTTATATAGTGTAAAAAGACATCCTGAAGCCTGGGCAGTCATTAATTTGATTGTCCAATATTTCCCTTATGAGATAATGCCTCTCATAGCAAATGTGTACAGCGCGAGCTGAAAATGCATTTACAGCACTAAAAAACCAAACTTTTATAACAGCTAAACCAAACGTTTCCAATGTAAATTTCCACATTTATATAGTGTAGAAAGGCATCCTGAAGCCTGGAAAGTCATTAATTTGATTGTCCAGTATTTCCTTCATGAGATATTGCAACACTTAGAAAAAGTGTACAGCGCCAGCAGACAATGAATTTTCAGCACTAAAAAAACGAAACTTCATTTACAGCTAAACCAAACGTTTCCAATGTAAATTTCCACATTTATAGAGTGTAAAAGGGCATCCTGAAGCCTGGGAAGTCATTAATTTGATTGTCCAGTATTTCCCTTATGAGATAATGCCTCACATAGCAAATGTGTACAGTGCGAGCTGAAAATGCATTTTCAGCACTAAAAAACCAAACTTTTATAACAGCTAAACCAAACGTTTCCAATGTAAATTTCCACCTTTATATAGTGTAAAAAGACATCCTGAAGCCTGGGCAGTCATTAATTTGATTGTCCAGTATTTCCCTTATGAGATAATGCCTCACATAGCAAATGTGTACAGCGCGAGCTGAAAATGCATTTACAGCACTAAAAAAACAAACTTTTATAACAGCTAAACCAAACGTTTCCAATGTACATTTCCACCTTTATATAGTGTAGAAAGGCATCCTGAAGCCTGGAAAGTCATTAATTTGATTGTCCAGTATTTCCTTCATGAGATATTGCAACACTTAGAAAAAGTGTACAGCGCCAGCAGACAATGAATTTTCAGCACTAAAAAAACGAAACTTCATTAACAGCTAAACCAAACGTTTCCAATGTAAATTTCCACATTTATAGAGTGTAAAAAGGCATCCTGAAGCCTGGGAAGTCATTAATTTGATTGTCCAGTATTTCCCTTATGAGATAATGCCTCACATAGCAAATGTGTACAGTGCGAGCTGAAAATGCATTTACAGCACTAAAAAACCAAACTTATATAACAGCTAAACCAAACGTTTCCAATGCAAATTTCCACCTTTATATAGTGTAGAAAGGCATCCTGAAGCCTGGAAAGTCATTAATTTGATTGTCCAGTATTTCCTTCATGAGATATTGCAACACTTAGAAAAAGTGTACAGCGCCAGCAGACAATGAATTTTCAGCACTAAAAAAAACGAAACTTCATTAACAGCTAAACTAAACGTTTCCAATGTAAATTTCCACCTTTATATAGAGTAAAAAGACATCCTGAAGCCTGGGCAGCCATTAATTTGATTGTCCAATATTTCCCTTATGAGATAATGCCTCTCATAGCAAATGTGTACAGCGCGAGCTGAAAATGCATTTACAGCACTAAAAAACCAAACTTTTATAACAGCTAAACCAAACGTTTCCAATGTAAATTTCCACCTTTATATAGTGTAGAAAGGCATCCTGAAGCCTGGAAAGTCATTAATTTGATTGTCCAGTATTTCCTTCATGAGATATTGCAACACTTAGAAAAAGTGTACAGCGCCAGGAGACAATAAATTTTCAGCACTAAAAAACCGAAACTTCATTAACAGCTAAACTAAACGTTTCCAATGTAAATTTCCACCTTTATATAGTGTAAAAAGTCATCCTGAAGCCTGGGCAGCCATTAATTTGATTGTCCAATATTTCCCTTATGAGATAATGCCTCTCATAGCAAATGTGTACAGCGCGAGCTGAAAATGCATTTACAGCACTAAAAAACCAAACTTTTATAACAGCTAAACCAAACGTTTCCAATGTAAATTTCCACCTTTATATAGTGTAAAAAGACATCCTGAAGCCTGGGCAGTCATTAATTTGATTGTCCAATATTTCCCTTATGAGATAATGCCTCTCATAGCAAATGTGTACAGCGCGAGCTGAAAATGCATTTACAGCACTAAAAAACCAAACTTTTATAACAGCTAAACCAAACGTTTCCAATGTAAATTTCTACCTTTATATAGTGTAGAAAGGCATCCTGAAGCCTGGAAAGTCATTAATTTGATTGTCCAGTATTTCCTTCATGAGATATTGCAACACTTAGAAAAAGTGTACAGCGCCAGCAGACAATGAATTTTCAGCACTAAAAAAACGAAACTTCATTTACAGCTAAACCAAACGTTTCCAATGTAAATTTCCACATTTATAGAGTGTAAAAGGGCATCCTGAAGCCTGGGAAGTCATTAATTTGATTGTCCAGTATTTCCCTTATGAGATAATGCCTCACATAGCAAATGTGTACAGTGCGAGCTGAAAATGCATTTTCAGCACTAAAAAACCAAACTTTTATAACAGCTAAACCAAACGTTTCCAATGTAAATTTCCACCTTTATATAGTGTAAAAAAGACATCCTGAAGCCTGGGCAGTCATTAATTTGATTGTCCAGTATTTCCCTTATGAGATAATGCCTCACATAGCAAATGTGTACAGCGCGAGCTGAAAATGCATTTACAGCACTAAAAAAACAAACTTTTATAACAGCTAAACCAAACGTTTCCAATGTACATTTCCACCTTTATATAGTGTAGAAAGGCATCCTGAAGCCTGGAAAGTCATTAATTTGATTGTCCAGTATTTCCTTCATGAGATATTGCAACACTTAGAAAAAGTGTACAGCGCCAGCAGACAATGAATTTTCAGCACTAAAAAAACAAAACTTCATTAACAGCTAAACCAAACGTTTCCAATGTAAATTTCCACATTTATAGAGTGTAAAAAGGCATCCTGAAGCCTGGGAAGTCATTAATTTGATTGTCCAGTATTTCCCTTATGAGATAATGCCTCACATAGCAAATGTGTACAGTGCGAGCTGAAAATGCATTTACAGCACTAAAAAACCAAACTTATATAACAGCTAAACCAAACGTTTCCAATGTAAATTTCCACCTTTATCTAGTGTAGAAAGGCATCCTGAAGCCTGGAAAGTCATTGATTTGATTGTCCAGTATTTCCTTCATGAGATATTGCAACACTTAGAAAAAGTGTACAGCGCCAGCAGACAATGAATTTTCAGCACTAAAAAAAACGAAACTTCATTAACAGCTAAACTAAACGTTTCCAATGTAAATTTCCACCTTTATATAGAATAAAAAGACATCCTGAAGCCTGGGCAGCCATTAATTTGATTGTCCAATATTTCCCTTATGAGATAATGCCTCTCATAGCAAATGTGTACAGCGCGAGCTGAAAATGCATTTACAGCACTAAAAAACCAAACTTTTATAACAGCTAAACCAAACGTTTCCAATGTAAATTTCCACCTTTATATAGTGTAAAAAGACATCCTGAAGCCTGGGCAGTCATTAATTTGATTGTCCAATATTTCCCTTATGAGATAATGCCTCTCATAGCAAATGTGTACAGCGCGAGCTGAAAATGCATTTACAGCACTAAAAAACCAAACTTTTATAACAGCTAAACCAAACGTTTCCAATGTAAATTTCCACCTTTATATAGTGTAAAAAGACATCCTGAAGCCTGGGCTGTCATTAATTTGATTGTCCAATATTTCCCTTATGAGATAATGCCTCTCATAGCAAATGTGTACAGCGCGAGCTGAAAATGCATTTACAGCACTAAAAAACCAAACTTTTATAACAGCTAAACCAAACGTTTCCAATGTAAATTTCCACCTTTATATAGTGTAGAAAGGCATCCTGAAGCCTGGAAAGTCATTAATTTGATTGTCCAGTATTTCCTTCATGAGATATTGCAACACTTAGAAAAAGTGTACAGCGCCAGCAGACAATGACTTTTCAGCACTAAAAAAACGAAACTTCATTAACAGCTAAACTAAACGTTTCCAATGTAAATTTCCACCTTTATTTAGTGTAAAAAGACATCCTGAAGCCTGGGCAGTCATTAATTTGATTGTCCAATATTTCCCTTATGAGATAATGCCTCTCATAGCAAATGTGTACAGCGCGAGCTGAAAATGCATTTACAGCACTAAAAAACCAAACTTTTATAACAGCTAAACCAAACGTTTCCAATGTAAATTTCCACATTTATATAGTGTAGAAAGGCATCCTGAAGCCTGGAAAGTCATTAATTTGATTGTCCAGTATTTCCTTCATGAGATATTGCAACACTTAGAAAAAGTGTACAGCGCCAGCAGACAATGAATTTTCAGCACTAAAAAAACGAAACTTCATTAACAGCTAAACCAAACGTTTCCAATGTAAATTTCCACATTTATAGAGTGTAAAAGGGCATCCTGAAGCCTGGGAAGTCATTAATTTGATTGTCCAGTATTTCCCTTATGAGATAATGCCTCACATAGCAAATGTGTACAGTGCGAGCTGAAAATGCATTTTCAGCACTAAAAAACCAAACTTTTATAACAGCTAAACCAAACGTTTCCAATGTAAATTTCCACCTTTATATAGTGTAAAAAGACATCCTGAAGCCTGGGCAGTCATTAATTTGATTGTCCAGTATTTCCCTTATGAGATAATGCCTCACATAGCAAATGTGTACAGCGCGAGCTGAAAATGCATTTACAGCACTAAAAAAACAAACTTTTATAACAGCTAAACTAAACGTTTCCAATGTAAATTTCCACCTTTATATAGTGTAAAAAGACATCCTGAAGCCTGGGCAGTCATTAATTTGATTGTCCAATATTTCCCTTATGAGATAATGCCTCTCATAGCAAATGTGTACAGCGCGAGCTGAAAATGCATTTACAGCACTAAAAAAACAAACTTTTATAACAGCTAAACCAAACGTTTCCAATGTAAATTTCCACCTTTATATAGTGTAGAAAGGCATCCTGAAGCCTGGAAAGTCATTAATTTGATTGTCCAGTATTTCCTTCATGAGATATTGCAACACTTAGAAAAAGTGTACAGCGCCAGCAGACAATGAATTTTCAGCACTAAAAAAACGAAACTTCATTAACAGCTAAACCAAACGTTTCCAATGTAAATTTCCACATTTATATAGTGTAAAAAGACATCCTGAAGCCTGGGCAGCCATTAATTTGATTGTCCAATATTTCCCTTATGAGATAATGCCTCTCATAGCAAATGTGTACAGCGCGAGCTGAAAATGCATTTACAGCACTAAAAAACCAAACTTTTATAACAGCTAAACCAAACGTTTCCAATGTAAATTTCCACCTTTATATAGTGTAAAAAGACATCCTGAAGCCTGGGCAGTCATTAATTTGATTGTCCAATATTTCCCTTATGAGATAATGCCTCTCATAGCAAATGTGTACAGCGCGAGCTGAAAATGCATTTACAGCACTAAAAAACCAAACTTTTATAACAGCTAAACCAAACGTTTCCAATGTAAATTTCTACCTTTATATAGTGTAGAAAGGCATCCTGAAGCCTGCAAAGTCATTAATTTGATTGTCCAGTATTTCCTTCATGAGATATTGCAACACTTAGAAAAAGTGTACAGCGCCAGCAGACAATGAATTTTCAGCACTAAAAAACCGAAACTTCATTAACAGCTAAACCAAACGTTTCCAATGTACATTTCCACATTTATAGAGTGTTAAAAGGCATCCTGAAGCCTGGGAAGTCATTAATTTGATTGTCCAGTATTTCCCTTATGAGATAATGCCTCACATAGCAAATGTGTACAGTGCGAGCTGAAAATGCATTTACAGCACTAAAAAACCAAACTTATATAACAGCTAAACCAAACGTTTCCAATGTAAATTTCCACCTTTATCTAGTGTAGAAAGGCATCCTGAAGCCTGGAAAGTCATTGATTTGATTGTCCAGTATTTCCTTCATGAGATATTGCAACACTTAGAAAAAGTGTACAGCGCCAGCAGACAATGAATTTTCAGCACTAAAAAAACGAAACTTCATTAACAGCTAAACTAAACGTTTCCAATGTAAATTTCCACCTTTATATAGTGTAAAAAGACATCCTGAAGCCTGGGCAGTCATTAATTTGATTGTCCAATATTTCCCTTATGAGATAATGCCTCTCATAGCAAATGTGTACAGCGCGAGCTGAAAATGCATTTACAGCACTAAAAAACCAAACTTTTATAACAGCTAAACCAAACGTTTCCAATGTAAATTTCCACATTTATATAGTGTAGAAAGGCATCCTGAAGCCTGGAAAGTCATTAATTTGATTGTCCAGTATTTCCTTCATGAGATATTGCAACACTTAGAAAAAGTGTACAGCGCCAGCAGACAATGAATTTTCAGCACTAAAAAAACGAAACTTCATTAACAGCTAAACCAAACGTTTCCAATGTAAATTTCCACATTTATAGAGTGTAAAAGGGCATCCTGAAGCCTGGGAAGTCATTAATTTGATTGTCCAGTATTTCCCTTATGAGATAATGCCTCACATAGCAAATGTGTACAGTGCGAGCTGAAAATGCATTTTCAGCACTAAAAAACCAAACTTTTATAACAGCTAAACCAAACGTTTCCAATGTAAATTTCCACCTTTATATAGTGTAAAAAGACATCCTGAAGCCTGGGCAGTCATTAATTTGATTGTCCAGTATTTCCCTTATGAGATAATGCCTCACATAGCAAATGTATACAGCGCGAGCTGAAAATGCATTTACAGCACTAAAAAAACAAACTTTTATAACAGCTAAACTAAAAGTTTCCAATGTAAATTTCCACCTTTATATAGTGTAAAAAGACATCCTGAAGCCTGGGCAGTCATTAATTTGATTGTCCAATATTTCCCTTATGAGATAATGCCTCTCATAGCAAATGTGTACAGCGCGATCTGAAAATGCATTTACAGCACTAAAAAAACAAACTTTTATAACAGCTAAACCAAACGTTTCCAATGTAAATTTCCACCTTTATATAGTGTAGAAAGGCATCCTGAAGCCTGGAAAGTCATTAATTTGATTGTCCAGTATTTCCTTCATGAGATATTGCAACACTTAGAAAAAGTGTACAGCGCCAGCAGACAATGAATTTTCAGCACTAAAAAAACGAAACTTCATTAACAGCTAAACTAAACGTTTCCAATGTAAATTTCCACCTTTATATAGTGTAAAAAGACATCCTGAAGCCTGGGCAGTCATTAATTTGATTGTCCAATATTTCCCTTATGAGATAATGCCTCTCATAGCAAATGTGTACAGCGCGAGCTGAAAATGCATTTACAGCACTAAAAAAACAAACTTTTATAACAGCTAAACCAAACGTTTCCAATGTAAATTTCCACATTTATATAGTGTAGAAAGGCATCCTGAAGCCTGGAAAGTCATTAATTTGATTGTCCAGTATTTCCTTCATGAGATATTGCAACACTTAGAAAAAGTGTACAGCGCCAGCAGACAATGAATTTTCAGCACTAAAAAAACGAAACTTCATTAACAGCTAAACCAAACGTTTCCAATGTAAATTTCCACATTTATAGAGTGTAAAAGGGCATCCTGAAGCCTGGGAAGTCATTAATTTGATTGTCCAGTATTTCCCTTATGAGATAATGCCTCACATAGCAAATGTGTACAGTGCGAGCTGAAAATGCATTTTCAGCACTAAAAAACCAAACTTTTATAACAGCTAAACCAAACGTTTCCAATGTAAATTTCCACCTTTATATAGTGTAAAAAGACATCCTGAAGCCTGGGCAGTCATTAATTTGATTGTCCAGTATTTCCCTTATGAGATAATGCCTCACATAGCAAATGTGTACAGCGCGAGCTGAAAATGCATTTACAGCACTAAAAAAACAAACTTTTATAACAGCTAAACTAAAAGTTTCCAATGTAAATTTCCACCTTTATATAGTGTAAAAAGACATCCTGAAGCCTGGGCAGTCATTAATTTGATTGTCCAATATTTCCCTTATGAGATAATGCCTCTCATAGCAAATGTGTACAGCGCGAGCTGAAAATGCATTTACAGCACTAAAAAAACAAACTTTTATAACAGCTAAACCAAACGTTTCCAATGTAAATTTCCACCTTTATATAGTGTAGAAAGGCATCCTGAAGCCTGGAAAGTCATTAATTTGATTGTCCAGTATTTCCTTCATGAGATATTGCAACACTTAGAAAAAGTGTACAGCGCCAGCAGACAATGAATTTTCAGCACTAAAAAAACGAAACTTCATTAACAGCTAAACCAAACGTTTCCAATGTAAATTTCCACCTTTATATAGTGTAAAAAGACATCCTGAAGCCTGGGCAGTCATTAATTTGATTGTCCAGTATTTCCCTTATGAGATAATGCCTCACATAGCAAATGTGTACAGTGCGAGCTGAAAATGCATTTTCAGCACTAAAAAAACCAAACTTTTATAACAGCTAAACCAAACGTTTCCAATGTAAATTTCCACCTTTATATAGTGTAAAAAGACATCCTGGAGCCTGGGCAGTCATTAATTTGATTGTCCACTATTTCCCTTATGAGATAATGCCTCTCATAGCAAATGTGTACAGCGCGAGCTGAAAATGCATTTACAGCACTAAAAAAACAAACTTTTATAACAGCTAAACCAAACGTTTCCAATGTACATTTCCACCTTTATATAGTGTAGAAAGGCATCCTGAAGCCTGGAAAGTCATTAATTTGATTGTCCAGTATTTCCTTCATGAGATATTGCAACACTTAGAAAAAGTGTACAGCGCCAGCAGACAATGAATTTTCAGCACTAAAAAAACGAAACTTCATTAACAGCTAAACCAAACGTTTCCAATGTAAATTTCCACATTTATAGAGTGTAAAAGGGCATCCTGAAGCCTGGGCAGCCATTAATTTGATTGTCCACTATTTCCCTTATGAGATAATGCCTCACATAGCAAATGTGTACAGTGCGAGCTGAAAATGCATTTTCAGCACTAAAAAACCAAACTTTTATAACAGCTAAACCAAACGTTTCCAATGTAAATTTCCACATTTATAGAGTGTAAAAAGGCATCCTGAAGCCTGGGAAGTCATTAATTTGATTGTCCAGTATTTCCCTTATGAGATAATGCCTCACATAGCAAATGTGTACAGTGCGAGCTGAAAATGCATTTACAGCACTAAAAATCCAAACTTATATAACAGCTAAACCAAACGTTTCCAATGTAAATTTCCACCTTTATCTAGTGTAGAAAGGCATCCTGAAGCCTGGAAAGTCATTGATTTGATTGTCCAGTATTTCCTTCATGAGATATTGCAACACTTAGAAAAAGTGTACAGCGCCAGCAGACAATGAATTTTCAGCACTAAAAAAAACGAAACTTCATTAACAGCTAAACTAAACGTTTCCAATGTAAATTTCCACCTTTATATAGAGTAAAAAGACATCCTGAAGCCTGGGCAGCCATTAATTTGATTGTCCAATATTTCCCTTATGAGATAATGCCTCTCATAGCAAATGTGTACAGCGCGAGCTGAAAATGCATTTACAGCACTAAAAAACCAAACTTTTATAACAGCTAAACCAAACGTTTCCAATGTAAATTTCCACCTTTATATAGTGTAAAAAGACATCCTGAAGCCTGGGCAGTCATTAATTTGATTGTCCAATATTTCCCTTATGAGATAATGCCTCTCATAGCAAATGTGTACAGCGCGAGCTGAAAATGCATTTACAGCACAAAAAAACCAAACTTTTATAACAGCTAAACCAAACGTTTCCAATGTAAATTTCCACCTTTATATAGTGTAAAAAGACATCCTGAAGCCTGGGCAGTCATTAATTTGATTGTCCAATATTTCCCTTATGAGATAATGCCTCTCATAGCAAATGTGTACAGCGCGAGCTGAAAATGCATTTACAGCACTAAAAAACCAAACTTTTATAACAGCTAAACCAAACGTTTCCAATGTAAATTTCCACCTTTATATAGTGTAGAAAGGCATCCTGAAGCCTGGAAAGTCATTAATTTGATTGTCCAGTATTTCCTTCATGAGATATTGCAACACTTAGAAAAAGTGTACAGCGCCAGCAGACAATGACTTTTCAGCACTAAAAAAACGAAACTTCATTAACAGCTAAACTAAACGTTTCCAATGTAAATTTCCACCTTTATATAGTGTAAAAAGACATCCTGAAGCCTGGGCAGTCATTAATTTGATTGTCCAATATTTCCCTTATGAGATAATGCCTCTCATAGCAAATGTGTACAGCGCGAGCTGAAAATGCATTTACAGCACTAAAAAACCAAACTTTTATAACAGCTAAACCAAACGTTTCCAATGTAAATTTCCACATTTATATAGTGTAGAAAGGCATCCTGAAGCCTGGAAAGTCATTAATTTGATTGTCCAGTATTTCCTTCATGAGATATTGCAACACTTAGAAAAAGTGTACAGCGCCAGCAGACAATGAATTTTCAGCACTAAAAAAACGAAACTTCATTAACAGCTAAACCAAACGTTTCCAATGTAAATTTCCACATTTATAGAGTGTAAAAGGGCATCCTGAAGCCTGGGAAGTCATTAATTTGATTGTCCAGTATTTCCCTTATGAGATAATGCCTCACATAGCAAATGTGTACAGTGCGAGCTGAAAATGCATTTTCAGCACTAAAAAAACCAAACTTTTATAACAGCTAAACCAAACGTTTCCAATGTAAATTTCCACCTTTATATAGTGTAAAAAGACACCCTGAAGCCTGGGCAGTCATTAATTTGATTGTCCAGTATTTCCCTTATGAGATAATGCCTCACATAGCAAATGTGTACAGCGCGAGCTGAAAATGCATTTACAGCACTAAAAAAACAAACTTTTATAACAGCTAAACTAAAAGTTTCCAATGTAAATTTCCACCTTTATATAGTGTAAAAAGACATCCTGAAGCCTGGGCAGTCATTAATTTGATTGTCCAATATTTCCCTTATGAGATAATGCCTCTCATAGCAAATGTGTACAGCGCGAGCTGAAAATGCATTTACAGCACTAAAAAAACAAACTTTTATAACAGCTAAACCAAACGTTTCCAATGTACATTTCCACCTTTATATAGTGTAGAAAGGCATCCTGAAGCCTGGAAAGTCATTAATTTGATTGTCCAGTATTTCCTTCATGAGATATTGCAACACTTAGAAAAAGTGTACAGCGCCAGCAGACAATGAATTTTCAGCACTAAAAAAACGAAACTTCATGAACAGCTAAACCAAACGTTTCCAATGTAAATTTCCACATTTATAAAGTGTAAAAAGGCATCCTGAAGCCTGGGAAGTCATTAATTTGATTGTCCAGTATTTCCCTTATGAGATAATGCCTCACATAGCAAATGTGTACAGTGCGAGCTGAAAATGCATTTACAGCACTAAAAAACCAAACTTATATAACAGCTAAACCAAACGTTTCCAATGTAAATTTCCACCTTTATCTAGTGTAGAAAGGCATCCTGAAGCCTGGAAAGTCATTGATTTGATTGTCCAGTATTTCCTTCATGAGATATTGCAACACTTAGAAAAAGTGTACAGCGCCAGCAGACAATGAATTTTCAGCACTAAAAAAAACGAAACTTCATTAACAGCTAAACTAAACGTTTCCAATGTAAATTTCCACCTTTATATAGAGTAAAAAGACATCCTGAAGCCTGGGCAGCCATTAATTTGATTGTCCAATATTTCCCTTATGAGATAATGCCTCACATAGCAAATGTGTACAGCGCGAGCTGAAAATGCATTTACAGCACTAAAAAACCAAACTTTTATAACAGCTAAACCAAACGTTTCCAATGTAAATTTCCACCTTTATATAGTGTAAAAAGACATCCTGAAGCCTGGGCAGTCATTAATTTGATTGTCCAGTATTTCCCTTATGAGATAATGCCTCACATAGCAAATGTGTACAGCGCGAGCTGAAAATGCATTTACAGCACTAAAAAAACAAACTTTTATAACAGCTAAACTAAAAGTTTCCAATGTAAATTTCCACCTTTATATAGTGTAAAAAGACATCCTGAAGCCTGGGCAGTCATTAATTTGATTGTCCAGTATTTCCCTTATGAGATAATGCCTCACATAGCAAATGTGTACAGCGCGAGCTGAAAATGCATTTACAGCACTAAAAAAACAAACTTTTATAACAGCTAAACTAAAAGTTTCCAATGT
Source organism: Idiotropiscis lumnitzeri (assembly GCF_059441095.1). Classification (NCBI taxonomy): domain Eukaryota; kingdom Metazoa; phylum Chordata; class Actinopteri; order Syngnathiformes; family Syngnathidae; genus Idiotropiscis; species Idiotropiscis lumnitzeri. The sequence continues at coordinate 156,850 of NW_028283716.1, read as the reverse complement.
AAATTTCCACCTTTATATAGTGTAAAAAGACATCCTGAAGCCTGGGCAGTCATTAATTTGATTGTCCAATATTTCCCTTATGAGATAATGCCTCTCATAGCAAATGTGTACAGCGCGAGCTGAAAATGCATTTACAGCACTAAAAAACCAAACTTTTATAACAGCTAAACCAAACGTTTCCAATGTAAATTTCCACCTTTATATAGTGTAGAAAGGCATCCTGAAGCCTGGAAAGTCATTAATTTGATTGTCCAGTATTTCCTTCATGAGATATTGCAACACTTAGAAAAAGTGTACAGCGCCAGCAGACAATGACTTTTCAGCACTAAAAAAACGAAACTTCATTAACAGCTAAACTAAACGTTTCCAATGTAAATTTCCACCTTTATATAGTGTAAAAAGACATCCTGAAGCCTGGGCAGTCATTAATTTGATTGTCCAATATTTCCCTTATGAGATAATGCCTCTCATAGCAAATGTGTACAGCGCGAGCTGAAAATGCATTTACAGCACTAAAAAACCAAACTTTTATAACAGCTAAACCAAACGTTTCCAATGTAAATTTCCACCTTTATATAGTGTAGAAAGGCATCCTGAAGCCTGGAAAGTCATTAATTTGATTGTCCAGTATTTCCTTCATGAGATATTGCAACACTTAGAAAAAGTGTACAGCGCCAGCAGACAATGAATTTTCAGCACTAAAAAAACGAAACTTCATTAACAGCTAAACCAAACGTTTCCAATGTAAATTTCCACATTTATAGAGTGTAAAAGGGCATCCTGAAGCCTGGGAAGTCATTAATTTGATTGTCCAGTATTTCCCTTATGAGATAATGCCTCACATAGCAAATGTGTACAGCGCGAGCTGAAAATGCATTTACAGCACTAAAAAACCAAACTTTTATAACAGCTAAACCAAACGTTTCCAATGTAAATTTCCACCTTTATATAGTGTAAAAAGACATCCTGAAGCCTGGGCAGTCATTAATTTGATTGTCCAATATTTCCCTTATGAGATAATGCCTCTCATAGCAAATGTGTACAGCGCGAGCTGAAAATGCATTTACAGCACTAAAAAACCAAACTTTTATAACAGCTAAACCAAACGTTTCCAATGTAAATTTCTACCTTTATATAGTGTAGAAAGGCATCCTGAAGCCTGGAAAGTCATTAATTTGATTGTCCAGTATTTCCTTCATGAGATATTGCAACACTTAGAAAAAGTGTACAGCGCCAGCAGACAATGAATTTTCAGCACTAAAAAAACGAAACTTCATTAACAGCTAAACTAAACGTTTCCAATGTAAATTTCCACCTTTATATAGTGTAAAAAGACATCCTGAAGCCTGGGCAGTCATTAATTTGATTGTCCAATATTTCCCTTATGAGATAATGCCTCTCATAGCAAATGTGTACAGCGCGAGCTGAAAATGCATTTACAGCACTAAAAAAACAAACTTTTATAACAGCTAAACCAAACGTTTCCAATGTAAATTTCCACATTTATATAGTGTAGAAAGGCATCCTGAAGCCTGGAAAGTCATTAATTTGATTGTCCAGTATTTCCCTTATGAGATAATGCCTCACATAGCAAATGTATACAGCGCGAGCTGAAAATGCATTTACAGCACTAAAAAAACAAACTTTTATAACAGCTAAACTAAAAGTTTCCAATGTAAATTTCCACATTTATATAGTGTAGAAAGGCATCCTGAAGCCTGGAAAGTCATTAATTTGATTGTCCAGTATTTCCTTCATGAGATATTGCAACACTTAGAAAAAGTGTACAGCGCCAGCAGACAATGAATTTTCAGCACTAAAAAAACGAAACTTCATTAACAGCTAAACCAAACGTTTCCAATGTAAATTTCCACATTTATAGAGTGTAAAAGGGCATCCTGAAGCCTGGGAAGTCATTAATTTGATTGTCCAGTATTTCCCTTATGAGATAATGCCTCACATAGCAAATGTGTACAGTGCGAGCTGAAAATGCATTTTCAGCACTAAAAAACCAAACTTTTATAACAGCTAAACCAAACGTTTCCAATGTAAATTTCCACCTTTATATAGTGTAAAAAGACATCCTGAAGCCTGGGCAGTCATTAATTTGATTGTCCAGTATTTCCCTTATGAGATAATGCCTCACATAGCAAATGTGTACAGCGCGAGCTGAAAATGCATTTACAGCACTAAAAAAACAAACTTTTATAACAGCTAAACTAAAAGTTTCCAATGTAAATTTCCACCTTTATATAGTGTAAAAAGACATCCTGAAGCCTGGGCAGTCATTAATTTGATTGTCCAATATTTCCCTTATGAGATAATGCCTCTCATAGCAAATGTGTACAGCGCGAGCTGAAAATGCATTTACAGCACTAAAAAAACAAACTTTTATAACAGCTAAACCAAACGTTTCCAATGTAAATTTCCACCTTTATATAGTGTAGAAAGGCATCCTGAAGCCTGGAAAGTCATTAATTTGATTGTCCAGTATTTCCTTCATGAGATATTGCAACACTTAGAAAAAGTGTACAGCGCCAGCAGACAATGAATTTTCAGCACTAAAAAAACGAAACTTCATTAACAGCTAAACCAAACGTTTCCAATGTAAATTTCCACATTTATAGAGTGTAAAAGGGCATCCTGAAGCCTGGGAAGTCATTAATTTGATTGTCCAGTATTTCCCTTATGAGATAATGCCTCACATAGCAAATGTGTACAGCGCGAGCTGAAAATGCATTTACAGCACTAAAAAACCAAACTTTTATAACAGCTAAACCAAACGTTTCCAATGTAAATTTCCACCTTTATATAGTGTAAAAAGACATCCTGAAGCCTGGGCAGTCATTAATTTGATTGTCCAATATTTCCCTTATGAGATAATGCCTCTCATAGCAAATGTGTACAGCGCGAGCTGAAAATGCATTTACAGCACTAAAAAACCAAACTTTTATAACAGCTAAACCAAACGTTTCCAATGTAAATTTCTACCTTTATATAGTGTAGAAAGGCATCCTGAAGCCTGGAAAGTCATTAATTTGATTGTCCAGTATTTCCTTCATGAGATATTGCAACACTTAGAAAAAGTGTACAGCGCCAGCAGACAATGAATTTTCAGCACTAAAAAAACGAAACTTCATTAACAGCTAAACTAAACGTTTCCAATGTAAATTTCCACCTTTATATAGTGTAAAAAGACATCCTGAAGCCTGGGCAGTCATTAATTTGATTGTCCAATATTTCCCTTATGAGATAATGCCTCTCATAGCAAATGTGTACAGCGCGAGCTGAAAATGCATTTACAGCACTAAAAAAACAAACTTTTATAACAGCTAAACCAAACGTTTCCAATGTAAATTTCCACATTTATATAGTGTAGAAAGGCATCCTGAAGCCTGGAAAGTCATTAATTTGATTGTCCAGTATTTCCCTTATGAGATAATGCCTCACATAGCAAATGTATACAGCGCGAGCTGAAAATGCATTTACAGCACTAAAAAAACAAACTTTTATAACAGCTAAACTAAAAGTTTCCAATGTAAATTTCCACCTTTATATAGTGTAAAAAGACATCCTGAAGCCTGGGCAGTCATTAATTTGATTGTCCAATATTTCCCTTATGAGATAATGCCTCTCATAGCAAATGTGTACAGCGCGATCTGAAAATGCATTTACAGCACTAAAAAAACAAACTTTTATAACAGCTAAACCAAACGTTTCCAATGTAAATTTCCACCTTTATATAGTGTAGAAAGGCATCCTGAAGCCTGGAAAGTCATTAATTTGATTGTCCAGTATTTCCTTCATGAGATATTGCAACACTTAGAAAAAGTGTACAGCGCCAGCAGACAATGAATTTTCAGCACTAAAAAAACGAAACTTCATTAACAGCTAAACTAAACGTTTCCAATGTAAATTTCCACCTTTATATAGTGTAAAAAGACATCCTGAAGCCTGGGCAGTCATTAATTTGATTGTCCAATATTTCCCTTATGAGATAATGCCTCTCATAGCAAATGTGTACAGCGCGAGCTGAAAATGCATTTACAGCACTAAAAAAACAAACTTTTATAACAGCTAAACCAAACGTTTCCAATGTAAATTTCCACATTTATATAGTGTAGAAAGGCATCCTGAAGCCTGGAAAGTCATTAATTTGATTGTCCAGTATTTCCTTCATGAGATATTGCAACACTTAGAAAAAGTGTACAGCGCCAGCAGACAATGAATTTTCAGCACTAAAAAAACGAAACTTCATTAACAGCTAAACCAAACGTTTCCAATGTAAATTTCCACATTTATAGAGTGTAAAAGGGCATCCTGAAGCCTGGGAAGTCATTAATTTGATTGTCCAGTATTTCCCTTATGAGATAATGCCTCACATAGCAAATGTGTACAGTGCGAGCTGAAAATGCATTTTCAGCACTAAAAAACCAAACTTTTATAACAGCTAAACCAAACGTTTCCAATGTAAATTTCCACCTTTATATAGTGTAAAAAGACATCCTGAAGCCTGGGCAGTCATTAATTTGATTGTCCAGTATTTCCCTTATGAGATAATGCCTCACATAGCAAATGTGTACAGCGCGAGCTGAAAATGCATTTACAGCACTAAAAAAACAAACTTTTATAACAGCTAAACTAAAAGTTTCCAATGTAAATTTCCACCTTTATATAGTGTAAAAAGACATCCTGAAGCCTGGGCAGTCATTAATTTGATTGTCCAATATTTCCCTTATGAGATAATGCCTCTCATAGCAAATGTGTACAGCGCGAGCTGAAAATGCATTTACAGCACTAAAAAAACAAACTTTTATAACAGCTAAACCAAACGTTTCCAATGTAAATTTCCACCTTTATATAGTGTAGAAAGGCATCCTGAAGCCTGGAAAGTCATTAATTTGATTGTCCAGTATTTCCTTCATGAGATATTGCAACACTTAGAAAAAGTGTACAGCGCCAGCAGACAATGAATTTTCAGCACTAAAAAAACGAAACTTCATTAACAGCTAAACCAAACGTTTCCAATGTAAATTTCCACCTTTATATAGTGTAAAAAGACATCCTGAAGCCTGGGCAGTCATTAATTTGATTGTCCAGTATTTCCCTTATGAGATAATGCCTCACATAGCAAATGTGTACAGTGCGAGCTGAAAATGCATTTTCAGCACTAAAAAAACCAAACTTTTATAACAGCTAAACCAAACGTTTCCAATGTAAATTTCCACCTTTATATAGTGTAAAAAGACATCCTGGAGCCTGGGCAGTCATTAATTTGATTGTCCACTATTTCCCTTATGAGATAATGCCTCTCATAGCAAATGTGTACAGCGCGAGCTGAAAATGCATTTACAGCACTAAAAAAACAAACTTTTATAACAGCTAAACCAAACGTTTCCAATGTACATTTCCACCTTTATATAGTGTAGAAAGGCATCCTGAAGCCTGGAAAGTCATTAATTTGATTGTCCAGTATTTCCTTCATGAGATATTGCAACACTTAGAAAAAGTGTACAGCGCCAGCAGACAATGAATTTTCAGCACTAAAAAAACGAAACTTCATTAACAGCTAAACCAAACGTTTCCAATGTAAATTTCCACATTTATAGAGTGTAAAAAGGCATCCTGAAGCCTGGGAAGTCATTAATTTGATTGTCCAGTATTTCCCTTATGAGATAATGCCTCACATAGCAAATGTGTACAGTGCGAGCTGAAAATGCATTTACAGCACTAAAAATCCAAACTTATATAACAGCTAAACCAAACGTTTCCAATGTAAATTTCCACCTTTATCTAGTGTAGAAAGGCATCCTGAAGCCTGGAAAGTCATTGATTTGATTGTCCAGTATTTCCTTCATGAGATATTGCAACACTTAGAAAAAGTGTACAGCGCCAGCAGACAATGAATTTTCAGCACTAAAAAAAACGAAACTTCATTAACAGCTAAACTAAACGTTTCCAATGTAAATTTCCACCTTTATATAGAGTAAAAAGACATCCTGAAGCCTGGGCAGCCATTAATTTGATTGTCCAATATTTCCCTTATGAGATAATGCCTCTCATAGCAAATGTGTACAGCGCGAGCTGAAAATGCATTTACAGCACTAAAAAACCAAACTTTTATAACAGCTAAACCAAACGTTTCCAATGTAAATTTCCACCTTTATATAGTGTAAAAAGACATCCTGAAGCCTGGGCAGTCATTAATTTGATTGTCCAATATTTCCCTTATGAGATAATGCCTCTCATAGCAAATGTGTACAGCGCGAGCTGAAAATGCATTTACAGCACAAAAAAACCAAACTTTTATAACAGCTAAACCAAACGTTTCCAATGTAAATTTCCACCTTTATATAGAGTAAAAAGACATCCTGAAGCCTGGGCAGCCATTAATTTGATTGTCCAATATTTCCCTTATGAGATAATGCCTCTCATAGCAAATGTGTACAGCGCGAGCTGAAAATGCATTTACAGCACTAAAAAACCAAACTTTTATAACAGCTAAACCAAACGTTTCCAATGTAAATTTCCACCTTTATATAGTGTAGAAAGGCATCCTGAAGCCTGGAAAGTCATTAATTTGATTGTCCAGTATTTCCTTCATGAGATATTGCAACACTTAGAAAAAGTGTACAGCGCCAGCAGACAATGACTTTTCAGCACTAAAAAAACGAAACTTCATTAACAGCTAAACTAAACGTTTCCAATGTAAATTTCCACCTTTATATAGTGTAAAAAGACATCCTGAAGCCTGGGCAGTCATTAATTTGATTGTCCAATATTTCCCTTATGAGATAATGCCTCTCATAGCAAATGTGTACAGCGCGAGCTGAAAATGCATTTACAGCACAAAAAAACCAAACTTTTATAACAGCTAAACCAAACGTTTCCAATGTAAATTTCCACCTTTATATAGAGTAAAAAGACATCCTGAAGCCTGGGCAGCCATTAATTTGATTGTCCAATATTTCCCTTATGAGATAATGCCTCTCATAGCAAATGTGTACAGCGCGAGCTGAAAATGCATTTACAGCACTAAAAAACCAAACTTTTATAACAGCTAAACCAAACGTTTCCAATGTAAATTTCCACCTTTATATAGTGTAGAAAGGCATCCTGAAGCCTGGAAAGTCATTAATTTGATTGTCCAGTATTTCCTTCATGAGATATTGCAACACTTAGAAAAAGTGTACAGCGCCAGCAGACAATGACTTTTCAGCACTAAAAAAACGAAACTTCATTAACAGCTAAACTAAACGTTTCCAATGTAAATTTCCACCTTTATATAGTGTAAAAAGACATCCTGAAGCCTGGGCAGTCATTAATTTGATTGTCCAATATTTCCCTTATGAGATAATGCCTCTCATAGCAAATGTGTACAGCGCGAGCTGAAAATGCATTTACAGCACTAAAAAACCAAACTTTTATAACAGCTAAACCAAACGTTTCCAATGTAAATTTCCACATTTATATAGTGTAGAAAGGCATCCTGAAGCCTGGAAAGTCATTAATTTGATTGTCCAGTATTTCCTTCATGAGATATTGCAACACTTAGAAAAAGTGTACAGCGCCAGCAGACAATGAATTTTCAGCACTAAAAAAACGAAACTTCATTAACAGCTAAACCAAACGTTTCCAATGTAAATTTCCACATTTATAGAGTGTAAAAGGGCATCCTGAAGCCTGGGAAGTCATTAATTTGATTGTCCAGTATTTCCCTTATGAGATAATGCCTCACATAGCAAATGTGTACAGTGCGAGCTGAAAATGCATTTTCAGCACTAAAAAAACCAAACTTTTATAACAGCTAAACCAAACGTTTCCAATGTAAATTTCCACCTTTATATAGTGTAAAAAGACACCCTGAAGCCTGGGCAGTCATTAATTTGATTGTCCAGTATTTCCCTTATGAGATAATGCCTCACATAGCAAATGTGTACAGCGCGAGCTGAAAATGCATTTACAGCACTAAAAAAACAAACTTTTATAACAGCTAAACTAAAAGTTTCCAATGTAAATTTCCACCTTTATATAGTGTAAAAAGACATCCTGAAGCCTGGGCAGTCATTAATTTGATTGTCCAATATTTCCCTTATGAGATAATGCCTCTCATAGCAAATGTGTACAGCGCGAGCTGAAAATGCATTTACAGCACTAAAAAAACAAACTTTTATAACAGCTAAACCAAACGTTTCCAATGTAAATTTCCACCTTTATATAGTGTAGAAAGGCATCCTGAAGCCTGGAAAGTCATTAATTTGATTGTCCAGTATTTCCTTCATGAGATATTGCAACACTTAGAAAAAGTGTACAGCGCCAGCAGACAATGAATTTTCAGCACTAAAAAAACGAAACTTCATTAACAGCTAAACCAAACGTTTCCAATGTAAATTTCCACCTTTATATAGTGTAAAAAGACATCCTGAAGCCTGGGCAGTCATTAATTTGATTGTCCAGTATTTCCCTTATGAGATAATGCCTCACATAGCAAATGTGTACAGTGCGAGCTGAAAATGCATTTTCAGCACTAAAAAAACCAAACTTTTATAACAGCTAAACCAAACGTTTCCAATGTAAATTTCCACCTTTATATAGTGTAAAAAGACATCCTGGAGCCTGGGCAGTCATTAATTTGATTGTCCACTATTTCCCTGATGAGATAATGCCTCTCATAGCAAATGTGTACAGCGCGAGCTGAAAATGCATTTACAGCACTAAAAAAACAAACTTTTATAACAGCTAAACCAAACGTTTCCAATGTACATTTCCACCTTTATATAGTGTAGAAAGGCATCCTGAAGCCTGGAAAGTCATTAATTTGATTGTCCAGTATTTCCTTCATGAGATATTGCAACACTTAGAAAAAGTGTACAGCGCCAGCAGACAATGAATTTTCAGCACTAAAAAAACGAAACTTCATTAACAGCTAAACCAAACGTTTCCAATGTAAATTTCCACATTTATAAAGTGTAAAAAGGCATCCTGAAGCCTGGGAAGTCATTAATTTGATTGTCCAGTATTTCCCTTATGAGATAATGCCTCACATAGCAAATGTGTACAGTGCGAGCTGAAAATGCATTTACAGCACTAAAAAACCAAACTTATATAACAGCTAAACCAAACGTTTCCAATGTAAATTTCCACCTTTATCTAGTGTAGAAAGGCATCCTGAAGCCTGGAAAGTCATTGATTTGATTGTCCAGTATTTCCTTCATGAGATATTGCAACACTTAGAAAAAGTGTACAGCGCCAGCAGACAATGAATTTTCAGCACTAAAAAAAACGAAACTTCATTAACAGCTAAACTAAACGTTTCCAATGTAAATTTCCACCTTTATATAGAGTAAAAAGACATCCTGAAGCCTGGGCAGCCATTAATTTGATTGTCCAATATTTCCCTTATGAGATAATGCCTCTCATAGCAAATGTGTACAGCGCGAGCTGAAAATGCATTTACAGCACTAAAAAACCAAACTTTTATAACAGCTAAACCAAACGTTTCCAATGTAAATTTCCACCTTTATATAGTGTAAAAAGACATCCTGAAGCCTGGGCAGTCATTAATTTGATTGTCCAGTATTTCCCTTATGAGATAATGCCTCACATAGCAAATGTGTACAGCGCGAGCTGAAAATGCATTTACAGCACTAAAAAAACAAACTTTTATAACAGCTAAACTAAAAGTTTCCAATGTAAATTTCCACCTTTATATAGTGTAAAAAGACATCCTGAAGCCTGGGCAGTCATTAATTTGATTGTCCAGTATTTCCCTTATGAGATAATGCCTCACATAGCAAATGTGTACAGCGCGAGCTGAAAATGCATTTACAGCACTAAAAAAACAAACTTTTATAACAGCTAAACTAAAAGTTTCCAATGTAAATTTCCACCTTTATATAGTGTAAAAAGACATCCTGAAGCCTGGGCAGTCATTAATTTGATTGTCCAATATTTCCCTTATGAGATAATGCCTCTCATAGCAAATGTGTACAGCGCGAGCTGAAAATGCATTTACAGCACTAAAAAACCAAACTTTTATAACAGCTAAACCAAACGTTTCCAATGTAAATTTCCACCTTTATATAGTGTAGAAAGGCATCCTGAAGCCTGGAAAGTCATTAATTTGATTGTCCAGTATTTCCTTCATGAGATATTGCAACACTTAGAAAAAGTGTACAGCGCCAGCAGACAATGACTTTTCAGCACTAAAAAAACGAAACTTCATTAACAGCTAAACTAAACGTTTCCAATGTAAATTTCCACCTTTATATAGTGTAAAAAGACATCCTGAAGCCTGGGCAGTCATTAATTTGATTGTCCAATATTTCCCTTATGAGATAATGCCTCTCATAGCAAATGTGTACAGCGCGAGCTGAAAATGCATTTACAGCACTAAAAAACCAAACTTTTATAACAGCTAAACCAAACGTTTCCAATGTAAATTTCCACATTTATATAGTGTAGAAAGGCATCCTGAAGCCTGGAAAGTCATTAATTTGATTGTCCAGTATTTCCTTCATGAGATATTGCAACACTTAGAAAAAGTGTACAGCGCCAGCAGACAATGAATTTTCAGCACTAAAAAAACGAAACTTCATTAACAGCTAAACCAAACGTTTCCAATGTAAATTTCCACATTTATAGAGTGTAAAAGGGCATCCTGAAGCCTGGGAAGTCATTAATTTGATTGTCCAGTATTTCCCTTATGAGATAATGCCTCACATAGCAAATGTGTACAGCGCGAGCTGAAAATGCATTTACAGCACTAAAAAACCAAACTTTTATAACAGCTAAACCAAACGTTTCCAATGTAAATTTCCACCTTTATATAGTGTAAAAAGACATCCTGAAGCCTGGGCAGTCATTAATTTGATTGTCCAATATTTCCCTTATGAGATAATGCCTCTCATAGCAAATGTGTACAGCGCGAGCTGAAAATGCATTTACAGCACTAAAAAACCAAACTTTTATAACAGCTAAACCAAACGTTTCCAATGTAAATTTCTACCTTTATATAGTGTAGAAAGGCATCCTGAAGCCTGGAAAGTCATTAATTTGATTGTCCAGTATTTCCTTCATGAGATATTGCAACACTTAGAAAAAGTGTACAGCGCCAGCAGACAATGAATTTTCAGCACTAAAAAAACGAAACTTCATTAACAGCTAAACTAAACGTTTCCAATGTAAATTTCCACCTTTATATAGTGTAAAAAGACATCCTGAAGCCTGGGCAGTCATTAATTTGATTGTCCAATATTTCCCTTATGATATAATGCCTCTCATAGCAAATGTGTACAGCGCGAGCTGAAAATGCATTTACAGCACTAAAAAACCAAACTTTTATAACAGCTAAACCAAACGTTTCCAATGTAAATTTCCACCTTTATATAGTGTAGAAAGGCATCCTGAAGCCTGGAAAGTCATTAATTTGATTGTCCAGTATTTCCTTCATGAGATATTGCAACACTTAGAAAAAGTGTACAGCGCCAGCAGACAATGAATTTTCAGCACTAAAAAAACGAAACTTCATTAACAGCTAAACCAAACGTTTCCAATGTAAATTTCCACCTTTATATAGTGTAGAAAGGCATCCTGAAGCCTGGAAAGTCATTAATTTGATTGTCCAGTATTTCCTTCATGAGATATTGCAACACTTAGAAAAAGTGTACAGCGCCAGCAGACAATGAATTTTCAGCACTAAAAAAACGAAACTTCATTAACAGCTAAACTAAACGTTTCCAATGTAAATTTCCACCTTTATATAGTGTAAAAAGACATCCTGAAGCCTGGGCAGTCATTAATTTGATTGTCCAATATTTCCCTTATGAGATAATGCCTCTCATAGCAAATGTGTACAGCGCGAGCTGAAAATGCATTTACAGCACTAAAAAACCAAACTTTTATAACAGCTAAACCAAACGTTTCCAATGTAAATTTCCACATTTATATAGTGTAGAAAGGCATCCTGAAGCCTGGAAAGTCATTAATTTGATTGTCCAGTATTTCCTTCATGAGATATTGCAACACTTAGAAAAAGTGTACAGCGCCAGCAGACAATGAATTTTCAGCACTAAAAAAACGAAACTTCATTAACAGCTAAACCAAACGTTTCCAATGTAAATTTCCACATTTATAGAGTGTAAAAGGGCATCCTGAAGCCTGGGAAGTCATTAATTTGATTGTCCAGTATTTCCCTTATGAGATAATGCCTCACATAGCAAATGTGTACAGCGCGAGCTGAAAATGCATTTACAGCACTAAAAAACCAAACTTTTATAACAGCTAAACCAAACGTTTCCAATGTAAATTTCCACCTTTATATAGTGTAAAAAGACATCCTGAAGCCTGGGCAGTCATTAATTTGATTGTCCAATATTTCCCTTATGAGATAATGCCTCTCATAGCAAATGTGTACAGCGCGAGCTGAAAATGCATTTACAGCACTAAAAAACCAAACTTTTATAACAGCTAAACCAAACGTTTCCACTGTAAATTTCTACCTTTATATAGTGTAGAAAGGCATCCTGAAGCCTGGAAAGTCATTAATTTGATTGTCCAGTATTTCCTTCATGAGATATTGCAACACTTAGAAAAAGTGTACAGCGCCAGCAGACAATGAATTTTCAGCACTAAAAAAACGAAACTTCATTAACAGCTAAACTAAACGTTTCCAATGTAAATTTCCACCTTTATATAGTGTAAAAAGACATCCTGAAGCCTGGGCAGTCATTAATTTGATTGTCCAATATTTCCCTTATGATATAATGCCTCTCATAGCAAATGTGTACAGCGCGAGCTGAAAATGCATTTACAGCACTAAAAAACCAAACTTTTATAACAGCTAAACCAAACGTTTCCAATGTAAATTTCCACCTTTATATAGTGTAGAAAGGCATCCTGAAGCCTGGAAAGTCATTAATTTGATTGTCCAGTATTTCCTTCATGAGATATTGCAAAACTTAGAAAAAGTGTACAGCGCCAGCAGACAATGAATTTTCAGCACTAAAAAAATGAAACTTCATTAACAGCTAAACCAAACGTTTCCAATGTAAATTTCCACCTTTATATAGTGTAGAAAGGCATCCTGAAGCCTGGAAAGTCATTAATTTGATTGTCCAGTATTTCCTTCATGAGATATTGCAACACTTAGAAAAAGTGTACAGCGCCAGCAGACAATGAATTTTCAGCACTAAAAAAACGAAACTTCATTAACAGCTAAACTAAACGTTTCCAATGTAAATTTCCACCTTTATATAGTGTAAAAAGACATCCTGAAGCCTGGGCAGTCATTAATTTGATTGTCCAATATTTCCCTTATGAGATAATGCCTCTCATAGCAAATGTGTACAGCGCGAGCTGAAAATGCATTTACAGCACTAAAAAACCAAACTTTTATAACAGCTAAACCAAACGTTTCCAATGTAAATTTCCACATTTATATAGTGTAGAAAGGCATCCTGAAGCCTGGAAAGTCATTAATTTGATTGTCCAGTATTTCCTTCATGAGATATTGCAACACTTAGAAAAAGTGTACAGCGCCAGCAGACAATGAATTTTCAGCACTAAAAAAACGAAACTTCATTAACAGCTAAACCAAACGTTTCCAATGTAAATTTCCACATTTGTAGAGTGTAAAAGGGCATCCTGAAGCCTGGGAAGTCATTAATTTGATTGTCCAGTATTTCCCTTATGAGATAATGCCTCACATAGCAAATGTGTACAGCGCGAGCTGAAAATGCATTTACAGCACTAAAAAACCAAACTTTTATAACAGCTAAACCAAACGTTTCCAATGTAAATTTCCACCTTTATATAGTGTAAAAAGACATCCTGAAGCCTGGGCAGTCATTAATTTGATTGTCCAATATTTCCCTTATGAGATAATGCCTCTCATAGCAAATGTGTACAGCGCGAGCTGAAAATGCATTTACAGCACTAAAAAACCAAACTTTTATAACAGCTAAACCAAACGTTTCCAATGTAAATTTCTACCTTTATATAGTGTAGAAAGGCATCCTGAAGCCTGGAAAGTCATTAATTTGATTGTCCAGTATTTCCTTCATGAGATATTGCAACACTTAGAAAAAGTGTACAGCGCCAGCAGACAATGAATTTTCAGCACTAAAAAAACGAAACTTCATTAACAGCTAAACTAAACGTTTCCAATGTAAATTTCCACCTTTATATAGTGTAAAAAGACATCCTGAAGCCTGGGCAGTCATTAATTTGATTGTCCAATATTTCCCTTATGATATAATGCCTCTCATAGCAAATGTGTACAGCGCGAGCTGAAAATGCATTTACAGCACTAAAAAACCAAACTTTTATAACAGCTAAACCAAACGTTTCCAATGTAAATTTCCACCTTTATATAGTGTAGAAAGGCATCCTGAAGCCTGGAAAGTCATTAATTTTATTGTCCAGTATTTCCTTCATGAGATATTGCAACACTTAGAAAAAGTGTACAGCGCCAGCAGACAATGAATTTTCAGCACTAAAAAAACGAAACTTCATTAACAGCTAAACCAAACGTTTCCAATGTAAATTTCCACCTTTATATAGTGTAGAAAGGCATCCTGAAGCCTGGAAAGTCATTAATTTGATTGTCCAGTATTTCCTTCATGAGATATTGCAACACTTAGAAAAAGTGTACAGCGCCAGCAGACAATGAATTTTCAGCACTAAAAAAACGAAACTTCATTAACAGCTAAACTAAACGTTTCCAATGTAAATTTCCACCTTTATATAGTGTAAAAAGACATCCTGAAGCCTGGGCAGTCATTAATTTGATTGTCCAATATTTCCCTTATGAGATAATGCCTCTCATAGCAAATGTGTACAGCGCGAGCTGAAAATGCATTTACAGCACTAAAAAAACAAACTTTTATAACAGCTAAACCAAACGTTTCCAATGTAAATTTCCACATTTATATAGTGTAGAAAGGCATCCTGAAGCCTGGAAAGTCATTAATTTGATTGTCCAGTATTTCCTTCATGAGATATTGCAACACTTAGAAAAAGTGTACAGCGCCAGCAGACAATGAATTTTCAGCACTAAAAAAACGAAACTTCATTAACAGCTAAACCAAACGTTTCCAATGTAAATTTCCACATTTATAGAGTGTAAAAGGGCATCCTGAAGCCTGGGAAGTCATTAATTTGATTGTCCAGTATTTCCCTTATGAGATAATGCCTCACATAGCAAATGTGTACAGCGCGAGCTGAAAATGCATTTACAGCACTAAAAAACCAAACTTTTATAACAGCTAAACCAAACGTTTCCAATGTAAATTTCCACCTTTATATAGTGTAAAAAGACATCCTGAAGCCTGGGCAGTCATTAATTTGATTGTCCAATATTTCCCTTATGAGATAATGCCTCTCATAGCAAATGTGTACAGCGCGAGCTGAAAATGCATTTACAGCACTAAAAAACCAAACTTTTATAACAGCTAAACCAAACGTTTCCAATGTAAATTTCTACCTTTATATAGTGTAGAAAGGCATCCTGAAGCCTGGAAAGTCATTAATTTGATTGTCCAGTATTTCCTTCATGAGATATTGCAACACTTAGAAAAAGTGTACAGCGCCAGCAGACAATGAATTTTCAGCACTAAAAAAACGAAACTTCATTAACAGCTAAACTAAACGTTTCCAATGTAAATTTCCACCTTTATATAGTGTAAAAAGACATCCTGAAGCCTGGGCAGTCATTAATTTGATTGTCCAATATTTCCCTTATGATATAATGCCTCTCATAGCAAATGTGTACAGCGCGAGCTGAAAATGCATTTACAGCACTAAAAAACCAAACTTTTATAACAGCTAAACCAAACGTTTCCAATGTAAATTTCCACCTTTATATAGTGTAGAAAGGCATCCTGAAGCCTGGAAAGTCATTAATTTGATTGTCCAGTATTTCCTTCATGAGATATTGCAACACTTAGAAAAAGTGTACAGCGCCAGCAGACAATGAATTTTCAGCACTAAAAAAACGAAACTTCATTAACAGCTAAACCAAACGTTTCCAATGTAAATTTCCACATTTATAGAGTGTAAAAAGGCATCCTGAAGCCTGGGAAGTCATTAATTTGATTGTCCAGTATTTCCCTTATGAGATAATGCCTCACATAGCAAATGTGTACAGTGCGAGCTGAAAATGCATTTTCAGCACTAAAAAACCAAACTTTTATAACAGCTAAACCAAACGTTTCCAATGTAAATTTCCACCTTTATATAGTGTAAAAAGACATCCTTAAGCCTGGGCAGTCATTAATTTGATTGTCCAGTATTTCCCTTATGAGATAATGCCTCACATAGCAAATGTGTACAGTGCGAGCTGAAAATGCATTTACAGCACTAAAAAACCAAACTTATATAACAGCTAAACCAAACGTTTCCAATGTAAATTTCCACCTTTATCTAGTGTAGAAAGGCATCCTGAAGCCTGGAAAGTCATTTATTTGATTGTCCAGTATTTCCTTCATGAGATATTGCAACACTTAGAAAAAGTGTACAGCGCCAGCAGACAATGAATTTTCAGCACTAAAAAAACGAAACTTCATTAACAGCTAAACTAAACGTTTCCAATGTAAATTTCCACCTTTATATAGTGTAAAAAGACATCCTGAAGCCTGGGCAGTCATTAATTTGATTGTCCAATATTTCCCTTATGAGATAATGCCTCTCATAGCAAATGTGTACAGCGCAAGCTGAAAATGCATTTACAGCACTAAAAAACCAAACTTTTATAACAGCTAAACCAAACGTTTCCAATGTAAATTTCCACATTTATATAGTGTAGAAAGGCATCCTGAAGCCTGGAAAGTCATTAATTTGATTGTCCAGTATTTCCTTCATGAGATATTGCAACACTTAGAAAAAGTGTACAGCGCCAGCAGACAATGAATTTTCAGCACTAAAAAAACGAAACTTCATTAACAGCTAAACCAAACGTTTCCAATGTAAATTTCCACATTTATAGAGTGTAAAAGGGCATCCTGAAGCCTGGGAAGTCATTAATTTGATTGTCCAGTATTTCCCTTATGAGATAATGCCTCACATAGCAAATGTGTACAGTGCGAGCTGAAAATGCATTTTCAGCACTAAAAAACCAAACTTTTATAACAGCTAAACCAAACGTTTCCAATGTAAATTTCCACCTTTATATAGTGTAAAAAGACATCCTGAAGCCTGGGCAGTCATTAATTTGTTTGTCCAGTATTTCCCTTATGAGATAATGCCTCACATAGCAAATGTGTACAGCGCGAGCTGAAAATGCATTTACAGCACTAAAAAAACAAACTTTTATAACAGCTAAACTAAAAGTTTCCAATGTAAATTTCCACCTTTATATAGTGTAAAAAGACATCCTGAAGCCTGGGCAGTCATTAATTTGATTGTCCAATATTTCCCTTATGAGATAATGCCTCTCATAGCAAATGTGTACAGCGCGAGCTGAAAATGCATTTACAGCACTAAAAAAACAAACTTTTATAACAGCTAAACCAAACGTTTCCAATGTAAATTTCCACATTTATATAGTGTAGAAAGGCATCCTGAAGCCTGGAAAGTCATTAATTTGATTGTCCAGTATTTCCTTCATGAGATATTGCAACACTTAGAAAAAGTGTACAGCGCCAGCAGACAATGAATTTTCAGCACTAAAAAAACGAAACTTCATTAACAGCTAAACCAAACGTTTCCAATGTAAATTTCCACATTTATAGAGTGTAAAAGGGCATCCTGAAGCCTGGGAAGTCATTAATTTGATTGTCCAGTATTTCCCTTATGAGATAATGCCTCACATAGCAAGTGTGTACAGTGCGAGCTGAAAATGCATTTTCAGCACTAAAAAACCAAACTTTTATAACAGCTAAACCAAACGTTTCCAATGTAAATTTCCACATTTATATAGTGTAGAAAGGCATCCTGAAGCCTGGAAAGTCATTAATTTGATTGTCCAGTATTTCCTTCATGAGATATTGCAACACTTAGAAAAAGTGTACAGCGCCAGCAGACAATGAATTTTCAGCACTAAAAAAACGAAACTTCATTAACAGCTAAACTAAACGTTTCCAATGTAAATTTCCACCTTTATATAGTGTAAAAAGACATCCTGAAGCCTGGGCAGTCATTAATTTGATTGTCCAATATTTCCCTTATGAGATAATGCCTCTCATAGCAAATGTGTACAGCGCGAGCTGAAAATGCATTTACAGCACTAAAAAACCAAACTTTTATAACAGCTAAACCAAACGTTTCCAATGTAAATTTCCACCTTTATATAGTGTAGAAAGGCATCCTGAAGCCTGGAAAGTCATTATTTGATTGTCCAGTATTTCCTTCATGAGATATTGCAACACTTAGAAAAAGTGTACAGCGCCAGCAGACAATGACTTTTCAGCACTAAAAAAACGAAACTTCATTAACAGCTAAACTAAACGTTTCCAATGTAAATTTCCACCTTTATATAGTGTAAAAAGACATCCTGAAGCCTGGGCAGTCATTAATTTGATTGTCCAATATTTCCCTTATGAGATAATGCCTCTCATAGCAAATGTGTACAGCGCGAGCTGAAAATGCATTTACAGCACTAAAAAACCAAACTTTTATAACAGCTAAACCAAACGTTTCCAATGTAAATTTCCACATTTATATAGTGTAGAAAGGCATCCTGAAGCCTGGAAAGTCATTAATTTGATTGTCCAGTATTTCCTTCATGAGATATTGCAACACTTAGAAAAAGTGTACAGCGCCAGCAGACAATGAATTTTCAGCACTAAAAAAACGAAACTTCATTAACAGCTAAACCAAACGTTTTCAATGTAAATTTCCACATTTATAGAGTGTAAAAGGGCATCCTGAAGCCTGGGAAGTCATTAATTTGATTGTCCAGGATTTCCCTTATGAGATAATGCCTCACATAGCAAATGTGTACAGTGCGAGCTGAAAATGCATTTTCAGCACTAAAAAACCAAACTTTTATAACAGCTAAACCAAACGTTTCCAATGTAAATTTCCACCTTTATATAGTGTAAAAAGACATCCTGAAGCCTGGGCAGTCATTAATTTGATTGTCCAGTATTTCCCTTATGAGATAATGCCTCACATAGCAAATGTGTACAGCGCGAGCTGAAAATGCATTTACAGCACTAAAAAAACAAACTTTTATAACAGCTAAACTAAAAGTTTCCTATGTAAATTTCCACCTTTATATAGTGTAAAAAGACATCCTGAAGCCTGGGCAGTCATTAATTTGATTGTCCAATATTTCCCTTATGAGATAATGCCTCTCATAGCAAATGTGTACAGCGCGAGCTGAAAATGCATTTACAGCACTAAAAAAACAAACTTTTATAACAGCTAAACCAAACGTTTCCAATGTAAATTTCCACCTTTATATAGTGTAGAAAGGCATCCTGAAGCCTGGAAAGTCATTAATTTGATTGTCCAGTATTTCCTTCATGAGATATTGCAACACTTAGAAAAAGTGTACAGCGCCAGCAGACAATGAATTTTCAGCACTAAAAAAACGAAACTTCATTAACAGCTAAACCAAACGTTTCCAATGTAAATTTCCACCTTTATATAGTGTAAAAAGACATCCTGAAGCCTGGGCAGTCATTAATTTGATTGTCCAGTATTTCCCTTATGAGATAATGCCTCACATAGCAAATGTGTACAGTGCGAGCTGAAAATGCATTTTCAGCACTAAAAAACCAAACTTTTATAACAGCTAAACATAACGTTTCCAATGTAAATTTCCACCTTTATATAGTGTAAAAAGACATCCTGAAGCCTGGGCAGTCATTAATTTGATTGTCCAATATTTCCCTTATGAGATAATGCCTCTCATAGCAAATGTGTACAGCGCGAGCTGAAAATGCATTTACAGCACTAAAAAACCAAACTTTTATAACAGCTAAACCAAACGTTTCCAATGTAAATTTCCACCTTTATATAGTGTAAAAAGACATCCTGAAGCCTGGGCAGTCATTAATTTGATTGTCCAATATTTCCCTTATGAGATAATGCCTCTCATAGCAAATGTGTACAGCGCGAGCTGAAAAGGCATTTACAGCACTAAAAAACCAAACTTTTATAACAGCTAAACCAAACGTTTCCAATGTAAATTTCCACCTTTATATAGTGTAGAAAGGCATCCTGAAGCCTGGAAAGTCATTAATTTGATTGTCCAGTATTTCCTTCATGAGATATTGCAACACTTAGAAAAAGTGTACAGCGCCAGCAGACAATGACTTTTCAGCACTAAAAAAACGAAACTTCATTAACAGCTAAACTAAACGTTTCCAATGTAAATTTCCACCTTTTTATAGTGTAAAAAGACATCCTGAAGCCTGGGCAGTCATTAATTTGATTGTCCAATATTTCCCTTATGAGATAATGCCTCTCATAGCAAATGTGTACAGCGCGAGCTGAAAATGCATTTACAGCACTAAAAAACCAAACTTTTATAACAGCTAAACCAAACGTTTCCAATGTAAATTTCCACATTTATATAGTGTAGAAAGGCATCCTGAAGCCTGGAAAGTCATTAATTTGATTGTCCAGTATTTCCTTCATGAGATATTGCAACACTTAGAAAAAGTGTACAGCGCCAGCAGACAATGAATTTTCAGCACTAAAAAAACGAAACTTCATTAACAGCTAAACCAAACGTTTCCAATGTAAATTTCCACATTTATAGAGTGTAAAAGGGCATCCTGAAGCCCGGGAAGTCATTAATTTGATTGTCCAGTATTTCCCTTATGAGATAATGCCTCACATAGCAAATGTGTACAGTGCGAGCTGAAAATGCATTTTCAGCACTAAAAAACCAAACTTTTATAACAGCTAAACCAAACGTTTCCAATGTAAATTTCCACCTTTATATAGTGTAAAAAGACATCCTGAAGCCTGGGCAGTCATTAATTTGATTGTCCAGTATTTCCCTTATGAGATAATGCCTCACATAGCAAATGTGTACAGCGCGAGCTGAAAATGCATTTACAGCACTAAAAAAACAAACTTTTATAACAGCTAAACTAAACGTTTCCAATGTAAATTTCCACCTTTATATAGTGTAAAAAGACATCCTGAAGCCTGGGCAGTCATTAATTTGATTGTCCAATATTTCCCTTATGAGATAATGCCTCTCATAGCAAATGTGTACAGCGCGAGCTGAAAATGCATTTACAGCACTAAAAAAACAAACTTTTATAACAGCTAAACCAAACGTTTCCAATGTAAATTTCCACCTTTATATAGTGTAGAAAGGCATCCTGAAGCCTGGAAAGTCATTAATTTGATTGTCCAGTATTTCCTTCATGAGATATTGCAACACTTAGAAAAAGTGTACAGCGCCAGCAGACAATGAATTTTCAGCACTAAAAAAACGAAACTTCATTAACAGCTAAACCAAACGTTTCCAATGTAAATTTCCACATTTATATAGTGTAAAAAGACATCCTGAAGCCTGGGCAGCCATTAATTTGATTGTCCAATATTTCCCTTATGAGATAATGCCTCTCATAGCAAATGTGTACAGCGCGAGCTGAAAATGCATTTACAGCACTAAAAAACCAAACTTTTATAACAGCTAAACCAAACGTTTCCAATGTAAATTTCCACCTTTATATAGTGTAAAAAGACATCCTGAAGCCTGGGCAGTCATTAATTTGATTGTCCAATATTTCCCTTATGAGATAATGCCTCTCATAGCAAATGTGTACAGCGCGAGCTGAAAATGCATTTACAGCACTAAAAAACCAAACTTTTATAACAGCTAAACCAAACGTTTCCAATGTAAATTTCTACCTTTATATAGTGTAGAAAGGCATCCTGAAGCCTGGAAAGTCATTAATTTGATTGTCCAGTATTTCCTTCATGAGATATTGCAACACTTAGAAAAAGTGTACAGCGCCAGCAGACAATGAATTTTCAGCACTAAAAAAACGAAACTTCATTAACAGCTAAACTAAACGTTTCCAATGTAAATTTCCACCTTTATATAGTGTAAAAAGACATCCTGAAGCCTGGGCAGTCATTAATTTGATTGTCCAATATTTCCCTTATGATATAATGCCTCTCATAGCAAATGTGTACAGCGCGAGCTGAAAATGCATTTACAGCACTAAAAAACCAAACTTTTATAACAGCTAAACCAAACGTTTCCAATGTAAATTTCCACCTTTATATAGTGTAGAAAGGCATCCTGAAGCCTGGAAAGTCATTAATTTGATTGTCCAGTATTTCCTTCATGAGATATTGCAACACTTAGAAAAAGTGTACAGCGCCAGCAGACAATGAATTTTCAGCACTAAAAAAACGAAACTTCATTAACAGCTAAACCAAACGTTTCCAATGTAAATTTCCACATTTATAGAGTGTAAAAAGGCATCCTGAAGCCTGGGAAGTCATTAATTTGATTGTCCAGTATTTCCCTTATGAGATAATGCCTCACATAGCAAATGTGTACAGTGCGAGCTGAAAATGCATTTTCAGCACTAAAAAACCAAACTTTTATAACAGCTAAACCAAACGTTTCCAATGTAAATTTCCACCTTTATATAGTGTAAAAAGACATCCTGAAGCCTGGGCAGTCATTAATTTGATTGTCCAGTATTTCCCTTATGAGATAATGCCTCACATAGCAAATGTGTACAGCGCGAGCTGAAAATGCATTTACACAGCACTAAAAAAACAAACTTTTATAACAGCTAAACTAAACGTTTCCAATGTAAATTTCCACCTTTATATAGTGTAAAAAGACATCCTGAAGCCTGGGCAGTCATTAATTTGATTGTCCAATATTTCCCTTATGAGATAATGCCTCTCATAGCAAATGTGTACAGTGCGAGCTGAAAATGCATTTTCAGCACTAAAAAAACAAACTTTTATAACAGCTAAACCAAACGTTTCCAATGTAAATTTCCACCTTTATATAGTGTAAAAAGACATCCTGAAGCCTGGGCAGTCATTAATTTGATTGTCCAATATTTCCCTTATGAGATAATGCCTCTCATAGCAAATGTGTACAGCGCGAGCTGAAAATGCATTTACAGCACTAAAAAACCAAACTTTTATAACAGCTAAACCAAACGTTTCCAATGTAAATTTCCACCTTTATATAGTGTAGAAAGGCATCCTGAAGCCTGGAAAGTCATTAATTTGATTGTCCAGTATTTCCTTCATGAGATATTGCAACACTTAGAAAAAGTGTACAGCGCCAGGAGACAATGAATTTTCAGCACTAAAAAACCGAAACTTCATTAACAGCTAAACTAAACGTTTCCAATGTAAATTTCCACCTTTATATAGTGTAAAAGTCAAGTCAAGTCAAGTCAATTTTATTTGTATAGCCCTTAATCACAGACAGTCTCAAAGGGCTTTACATAGCCACAATCGACATCCCCGATCTTAACCCCCAGGAGGGCAAGGAAAAACTCACAAAACCTCATTAGGGGAAAAGTGAGAAACCTTGAGAAGGGACCACAGATGGGGGAATCCCCCTTCCAGGATGACCAGGCTGCAATGGATGCCAACTGGGCAACATTTGGCACATACAATGATGCTATGCAATAATAGATGAGATAATATAAGAGTCAATTGAATGAAGTGCTGCAGGAAGATGACTTCAGTGGAGTGGGTCCTCATCCAGGGCCGTAATATCCATGGCAGCATATCCGAAGATGAGCCTTCGATCTTGTACCGGTCAGTTGGTGTAAATTCAGTACAGCTACTTCCAAGTGAATCGCCATCACCTAATTCGGGGAATTGGGAACAGAAAAGAAAGAACAGAAATAGCAAACAGGCCAACAAGTAGTTCAATGAAGTGCTGAAATATAAGGAAATCAGAAAAGGCGCTGCATGAAGACGACTTCGGCAGAGCAGGTCCCTTCCCGGTTCGTCAGTGCCGTAATCTTCAAAGCATGTCCCCATCACCTAATTCCCAAGCAGGGGAAGGAGGGGGCAGAAAAGAGAAGAAGCGGCAGTAAACAGGCCAACAAATAATTAAATTAGATGCTAAAGTATATAAATAAATTGATCAAATGTCGCGCTGCAGGAAGACGACATCACTGGAACAGGTGCATGCCCAGTTGGTCAATGCCTTAAACTTCCTAGTGGGTCACCGTCACCTAATCCCCCAGCCGGGGGAAAAGGGGGCAGAAAAGAAAACAAAAGAAAAAAAAAAGCGGCAGTAAACAGGCCAACAAATATTTCAGCTAAATGCACAAGAGTATAAATGCGTCTTTAATAGTGTTTTGAACATTTCTACTGAGGTGGCGCCTCTAATATCTGAGGGAAGTGCATTCCAAAGCATTGGTGCCCGAATAGAGAACGCTCTAGAACCTGCGGACTTCTTTTTGGCTCGCGGGATCACTAAAAGACCAGCATTTTGTGAGCGAAGGTTTCGGGACGGAACATATGGTACCACGAGGTCAACGAGATAAGAAGGTGCTAAGCCGTGCAATATTTTAAAAGTAAGTAGCAGAACTTTAAAATCACATCTCAAGTGGACCGGAAGCCAATGCAAATTGGCTAATATCGGGGTAATATGATCAAACTTTCTCGTCTTAGTTAAGAGTCTAGCTGCTGCATTTTGAACTAACTGCAGACTTTTAATACTCGACATGGGGAGACCCGAGAGCAAAGCGTTACAATAGTCGAGGCGAGATGTAACAAACGCATGGATTAAGATTTCCGCGTCACACGTTGATAGAATTGGGCGAATTTTAGCAATGTTACGCAGATGAAAAAACGCAGTTCGAGTAATATTTTTAATGTGCATTTGAAAAGACATAGTTGCGTCAAATATAACACCGAGATTTTTTGTTGAATCCTTTTGGATAATATTACATTTATCGATATTCAGAGTGGTGTCTTTGAAAAGGTACCGATGACGCGCTGGTCCAATGATGAGCATCTCGGTTTTATCTGAGTTAAGACGCAAAAAATTGAAAGACATCCATTGTTTAATTTCGGCAAGGCACGCCTCTAATTTATAGCAGTCGCGGGGATTCGTTATATCCAACGGCATGTATAATTGCGTATCATCAGCGTAACAGTGAAAACTAATGTTATATTTCCGTATAATATCACCAAGCGGTAGCATATAGATGCTAAACAATAGAGGTCCAAGTACCGATCCCTGCGGAACTCCACATATGATCTTACAAAGATCCGAAGTCGTATTGCCATGAATTACACGGTGCGTCCTCTCCGACAGATACGAATTAAACCAAGAAAGCGCTGAACCTGAAATGCCAACACACGTTTCAAGGCGTTTTAATAATATGTTATGATCAACGGTATCAAAAGCGGCACTAAGATCGAGTAAGAGTAATATTGATGAGGTGTCGGCGTCCATAGCTATGAGAAGATCATTAGTAACTTTAGCAAGGGCCGTCTCAGTAGAGTGGTCGGCTCTAAAACCCGATTGGAAAGGTTCAAATTGATTATTAACAGTCATATATTCATTAAGTTGTTGCGCTACGACTTTTTCAAGAATTTTTGCAATAAACGGAAGATTTGAAACCGGCCTATAGTTGATGAGACTCTCTGGGTCAAGGTTTGGTTGCTTAAGTAACGGTCGGATAACGGCGGTCCTAAAAGCTGCTGGTACTACACCCGTGGTAAGTGATAGATTAATTATATTTAAAACAGACGGTCCTAGGGTCGTAAACAGTTCTTTAATTAGTTTGCCAGGAAGCGGATCGAGCACACAAGTTGTCGGTTTTGCCGCACTAACCAATTTTGTTAGGCTCTCAAGAGATATTTTTTTAAATTGACATAAGGTTATCGGACAGTTATCAGCCCTAATGTCCCTATTAACACAATTTATCGCGGAATTCGACGGAATTTTAAGAACAGTGTCTTTAATCTCATCACGAATACATTCTATCTTCTGAGTAAAAAATTGCATAAAATCGTGAGCTGAATAGGAAGAGCTATCCGAGGTTGGTCGCTGTTGCGTTAGCATTGCTACGGTATCAAATAAATATTTAGGATTGTTTTTATGTAAGACAATTAATCTAGAATAATAATTAGTTTTGGCTAAATTAAGCGCTTCTTTGTATATTAGTAAACTATCGCACCATGCCTGACGGAAGACCTCAAGTTTGGTCGCACGCCATTTGCGCTCAAGCTTCCTACAAGATCGTTTCAGTACGCGCGTTTCCTCTGTAAACCACGGAGTAAGCCTCTTTGGACGAGTTTTAGTTTTTAAAGGCGCGACGGAGTCAAGCGCATTTAACAAAGCGACATTAAAGTTGTTTGTGAGATCATCAATCGTACCAATATAATTAGGAAACGAAGCAGTTGCTAAAGGGAGTAGCTCAGAGAGCGCAACGATGGTTGAGGAGCTAATGTTACGGCTGCTATAATTTTGATTATGGTCAGAACGATGACAGTGAGCCAAGACTTCAAATTTGATAAAGTAATGGTCAGATATAGCACTGGTATATGGTAATACAATTATTTTTGAAGATGCTAAGCCTCGGGTTAATACCAAATCTAGCGTATTGCCATTTATATGCGTTGCTTCATTTATTATTTGCGTGAAACCAAACATATCAATGATTGTCCGAAACGCTACCGTAAGTGGTTCCGACGGGAGATTCATATGAATGTTGAAGTCGCCCATGATAAGTATATTATCCGCATGAGTTACTAAATCAGCTACGAATTCAGAAAATTCATCTAAAAAGCCGGAGTAAGAGCCAGGTGGACGATAAAGAACGGCAAGATAAAACGGCAGCTCGGCTGAGGATCGCATAATGAGAACTTCAAATGTTTTAAAGGAATTGCTAAAACGAGGACTAAGTTTTAGGTTAGATTCGGAAATGAGGGCTACACCCCCGCCTTTCTTTTGAGGGCGCGCAACATGCGAGCTCACGAAGTTTGGAGGCGAAGCCTCATTTAGCGGTAAAAACTGATTTGGTTTTAACCAGGTCTCGCAAAGACCAATCATGTTAAGATTATGGTCTCTAATAAGGTCATTAACTAACAAGGCTTTCGATGAAAGCGATCTAATATTTAAAAAACCGAGTTTCAGTAAAATAGGTCTATCTAAGTTATTCCGCGCAACAGGACTCCTGGTCATAATATTAAGGAGATTGCCTTGCCTAGGTCCCGGATTGTACCTCGAGCGACTATAAACGCGGCGAGAAATTCTGACGGTCGGAATCCGATAGTTATTTACCAGCTTTCGAGTGCTATTATTTTGAGAGAACGGCTCGTCGTCAATAAAACCGACCGAGGAGGAATGCTTAAACCCATCATGTATTGCCACCTCAGTAGAAATTATATCAGTATGAGATCTACCAGCGTATGGTGTGTAGCGCTCAAATCTAGAAGAAAAGCTATGTGTGTTGTCTAAGTCTAGCATAGCGCTAGTTAGCTCTAGCCTTACAGACTCCATACCCTTCCTTACAGGCTCACTATTCGCCTGCAGCCCGACCTGCTCTAATATGAATAGTCATGGAAGGCTCAAACAATAATCTATGTTTCTAGAAAGAGTGATGGCGCCTTCCCAGTTAGGGTGAAGGCCGTCCATCCTCAGCAGGTCGGGTCGGCCCCAGAAAGAAGGCCAGTTATCTATAAACTGCAGTCCGTGCTCACTACAAAAACTAGCCAGCCACTTATTTAGCGAGAATAATCTACTAAACCTCTCATCATTGCCTCTCGCAGGCAAGGGGCCAGAGACAATTACTCGATGCCGACTCATCTTTCTGGCGAGATCACAAGTCCTTGCTATGTTTTTCTTTGTGATCTCTGATTGCTTCATCCTAGTGTCATTGGAGCCAACGTGTATCACTATATCTGAATAGCTAGCGTTGTTTGCACAGCGCTGGTGTATAGGTGTCTTGCGCGCTAGCTCCATAAGATTAGCTTCTATGTCGGGTGCTCTGGCCCCAGGAATACACATTACTGTGGCTGGATTTTCAAGCTTAATGTTGCGGGTAATGGAGTCACCTATCACTAAGGTGCGGGAGCCATGAGACCGAGGTGGAATGGAACTGCTATGTGTCTTAACAGGCTCACCGCGATTAGCAAGCCGTTTACGGCCAATGCTAACCAGACTAGCAGGTTGGCTACAACCCGTGCTAACAGTCGTGTCCGCCACGTTTACGCTTACCACATTACTCTGCTCTAGCTGGCGGACACGTCCCTCTAGCAGGGAGAGTCTTTCCATGAGAAAGGTGCAAGTGTTGCATGTGGTGGTGCACGAAACCATAGTTGCGTTTACTCGCCCGGTGGATAAAAGCGGAGGAAAAGATGTCGCGACGAAAGTGACGTCCTGTCGCGCCGACATCCTGAAGCCTGGGCAGCCATTAATTTGATTGTCCAATATTTCCCTTATGAGATAATCCCTCTCATAGCAAATGTGTACAGCGCGAGCTGAAAATGCATTTACAGCACTAAAAAAACAAACTTTTATAACAGCTAAACCAAACGTTTCCAATGTAAATTTCCACCTTTATATAGTGTAAAAAGACATCCTGAAGCCTGGGCAGTCATTAATTTGATTGTCCAATATTTCCCTTATGAGATAATGCCTCTCATAGCAAATGTGTACAGCGCGAGCTGAAAATGCATTTACAGCACTAAAAAACCAAACTTTTATAACAGCTAAACCAAACGTTTCCAATGTAAATTTCTACCTTTATATAGTGTAGAAAGGCATCCTGAAGCCTGGAAAGTCATTAATTTGATTGTCCAGTATTTCCTTCATGAGATATTGCAACACTTAGAAAAAGTGTACAGCGCCAGCAGACAATGACTTTTCAGCACTAAAAAAACGAAACTTCATTAACAGCTAAACTAAACGTTTCCAATGTAAATTTCCACCTTTATATAGTGTAAAAAGACATCCTGATGCCTGGGCAGTCATTAATTTGATTGTCCAATATTTCCCTTATGATATAATGCCTCTCATAGCAAATGTGTACAGCGCGAGCTGAAAATGCATTTACAGCACTAAAAAACCAAACTTTTATAACAGCTAAACCAAACGTTTCCAATGTAAATTTCCACCTTTATATAGTGTAGAAAGGCATCCTGAAGCCTGGAAAGTCATTAATTTGATTGTCCAGTATTTCCTTCATGAGATATTGCAACACTTAGAAAAAGTGTACAGCGCCAGCAGACAATGAATTTTCAGCACTAAAAAAACGAAACTTCATTAACAGCTAAACCAAACGTTTCCAATGTAAATTTCCACATTTATAGAGTGTAAAAAGGCATCCTGAAGCCTGGGAAGTCATTAATTTGATTGTCCAGTATTTCCCTTATGAGATAATGCCTCACATAGCAAATGTGTACAGTGCGAGCTGAAAATGCATTTTCAGCACTAAAAAACCAAACTTTTATAACAGCTAAACCAAACGTTTCCAATGTAAATTTCCACCTTTATATAGTGTAAAAAGACATCCTGAAGCCTGGGCAGTCATTAATTTGATTGTCCAGTATTTCCCTTATGAGATAATGCCTCACATAGCAAATGTGTACAGCGCGAGCTGAAAATGCATTTACAGCACTAAAAAAACAAACTTTTATAACAGCTAAACTAAACGTTTCCAATGTAAATTTCCACCTTTATATAGTGTAAAAAGACATCCTGAAGCCTGGGCAGTCATTAATTTGATTGTCCAATATGTCCCTTATGAGATAATGCCTCTCATAGCAAATGTGTACAGCGCGAGCTGAAAATGCATTTACAGGACTAAAAACCCAAACTTTTATAACAGCTAAACCAAACGTTTCCAATGTAAATTTCCACCTTTATATAGTGTAGAAAGGCATCTTGAAGCCTGGAAAGTCATTAATTTGATTGTCCAGTATTTCCTTCATGAGATATTGCAACACTTAGAAAAGGTGTACAGCGCCAGCAGACAATGAATTTTCAGCACTAAAAAAACGAAACTTCATTAACAGCTAAACCAAACGTTTCCAATGTAAATTTCCACATTTATAGAGTGTAAAAAGGCATCCTGAAGCCTGGGAAGTCATTAATTTGATTGTCCAGTATTTCCCTTATGAGATAATGCCTCACATAGCAAATGTGTACAGCGCGAGCTGAAAATGCATTTACAGCACTAAAAAACCAAACTTTTATAACAGCTAAACCAAACGTTTCCAATGTAAATTTCCACCTTTATATAGTGTAAAAAGACATCCTGAAGCCTGGGCAGTCATTAATTCGATTGTCCAATATTTCCTTTATGAGATAATGCCTCTCATAGCAAATGTGTACAGCGCGAGCTGAAAATGCATTTACAGCACTAAAAAACCAAACTTTTATAACAGCTAAACCAAACGTTTCCAATGTAAATTTCCACCTTTATATAGTGTAAAAAGGCATCCTGAAGCCTGGAAAGTCATTAATTTGATTGTCCAGTATTTCCTTCATGAAATAATGCCTCACATAGCAAATGTGTACAGTGCGAGCTGAAAATGCATTTTCAGCACTAAAAAACCAAACTTTTATAACAGCTAAAGCAAACGTTTCCAATGTAAATTCCACCTTTATATAGTGTAAAAAGAAATCCTGAAGCCTGGGCAGTCATTAATTTGATTGTCCAATATTTCCCTTATGAGATAATGCCTCTCATAGCAAATGTGTACAGCGCGAGCTGAAAATGCATTTACAGCACTAAAAAACCAAACTTTTATAACAGCTAAACCAAACGTTTCCAATGTAAATTTCCACCTTTATATAGTGTAGAAAGGCATCCTGAAGCCTGGAAAGTCATTAATTTGATTGTCCAGTATTTCCTTCATGAGATATTGCAACACTTAGAAAAAGTGTACAGCGCCAGGAGACAATGAATTTTCAGCACTAAAAAACCGAAGCTTCATTAACAGCTAAACTAAACGTTTCCAATGTAAATTTCCACCTTTATATAGTGTAAAAAGTCATCCTGAAGCCTGGGCAGCCATTAATTTGATTGTCCAATATTTCCCTTATGAGATAATGCCTCTCATAGCAAATGTGTACAGCGCGAGCTGAAAATGCATTTACAGCACTAAAAAACCAAACTTTTATAACAGCTAAACCAAACGTTTCCAATGTAAATTTCCACCTTTATATAGTGTAAAAAGACATCCTGAAGCCTGGGCAGTCATTAATTTGATTGTCCAATATTTCCCTTATGAGATAATGCCTCTCATAGCAAATGTGTACAGCGCGAGCTGAAAATGCATTTACAGCACTAAAAAACCAAACTTTTATAACAGCTAAACCAAACGTTTCCAATGTAAATTTCTACCTTTATATAGTGTAGAAAGGCATCCTGAAGCCTGGAAAGTCATTAATTTGATTGTCCAGTATTTCCTTCATGAGATATTGCAACACTTAGAAAAAGTGTACAGCGCCAGCAGACAATGAATTTTCAGCACTAAAAAAACGAAACTTCATTAACAGCTAAACCAAACGTTTCCAATGTAAATTTCCACATTTATAGAGTGTAAAAAGGCATCCTGAAGCCTGGGAAGTCATTAATTTGATTGTCCAGTATTTCCCTTATGAGATAATGCCTCACATAGCAAATGTGTACAGTGCGAGCTGAAAATGCATTTACAGCACTAAAAAACCAAACTTATATAACAGCTAAACCAAACGTTTCCAATGTAAATTTCCACCTTTATCTAGTGTAGAAAGGCATCCTGAAGCCTGGAAAGTCATTGATTTGATTGTCCAGTATTTCCTTCATGAGATATTGCAACACTTAGAAAAAGTGTACAGCGCCAGCAGACAATGAATTTTCAGCACTAAAAAAACGAAACTTCATTAACAGCTAAACTAAACGTTTCCAATGTAAATTTCCACCTTTATATAGTGTAAAAAGACATCCTGAAGCCTGGGCAGTCATTAATTTGATTGTCCAATATTTCCCTTATGAGATAATGCCTCTCATAGCAAATGTGTACAGCGCGAGCTGAAAATGCATTTACAGCACTAAAAAAACAAACTTTTATAACAGCTAAACCAAACGTTTCCAATGTAAATTTCCACCTTTATATAGTGTAGAAAGGCATCCTGAAGCCTGGAAAGTCATTAATTTGATTGTCCAGTATTTCCTTCATGAGATATTGCAACACTTAGAAAAAGTGTACAGCGCCAGCAGACAATGAATTTTCAGCACTAAAAAAACGAAACTTCATTAACAGCTAAACCAAACGTTTCCAATGTAAATTTCCACATTTATATAGTGTAAAAAGACATCCTGAAGCCTGGGCAGCCATTAATTTGATTGTCCAATATTTCCCTTATGAGATAATGCCTCTCATAGCAAATGTGTACAGCGCGAGCTGAAAATGCATTTACAGCACTAAAAAACCAAACTTTTATAACAGCTAAACCAAACGTTTCCAATGTAAATTTCCACCTTTATATAGTGTAAAAAGACATCCTGAAGCCTGGGCAGTCATTAATTTGATTGTCCAATATTTCCCTTATGAGATAATGCCTCTCATAGCAAATGTGTACAGCGCGAGCTGAAAATGCATTTACAGCAATAAAAAACCAAACTTTTATAACAGCTAAACCAAACGTTTCCAATGTAAATTTCTACCTTTATATAGTGTAGAAAGGCATCCTGAAGCCTGGAAAGTCATTAATTTGATTGTCCAGTATTTCCTTCATGAGATATTGCAACACTTAGAAAAAGTGTACAGCGCCAGCAGACAATGAATTTTCAGCACTAAAAAAACGAAACTTCATTAACAGCTAAACCAAACGTTTCCAATGTAAATTTCCACATTTATAGAGTGTAAAAAGGCATCCTGAAGCCTGGGAAGTCATTAATTTGATTGTCCAGTATTTCCCTTATGAGATAATGCCTCACATAGCAAATGTGTACAGTGCGAGCTGAAAATGCATTTTCAGCACTAAAAAACCAAACTTTTATAACAGCTAAACCAAACGTTTCCAATGTAAATTTCCACCTTTATATAGTGTAAAAAGACATCCTGAAGCCTGGGCAGTCATTAATTTGATTGTCCAGTATTTCCCTTATGAGATAATGCCTCACATAGCAAATGTGTACAGCGCGAGCTGAAAATGCATTTACAGCACTAAAAAAACAAACTTTTATAACAGCTAAACTAAACGTTTCCAATGTAAATTTCCACCTTTATATAGTGTAAAAAGACATCCTGAAGCCTGGGCAGTCATTAATTTGATTGTCCAATATTTCCCTTATGAGATAATGCCTCGCATAGCAAATGTGTACAGCGCGAGCTGAAAATGCATTTACAGGACTAAAAACCCAAACTTTTATAACAGCTAAACCAAACGTTTCCAATGTAAATTTCCACCTTTATATAGTGTAGAAAGGCATCTTGAAGCCTGGAAAGTCATTAATTTGATTGTCCAGTATTTCCTTCATGAGATATTGCAACACTTAGAAAAGGTGTACAGCGCCAGCAGACAATGAATTTTCAGCACTAAAAAAACGAAACTTCATTAACAGCTAAACCAAACGTTTCCAATGTAAATTTCCACATTTATAGAGTGTAAAAAGGCATCCTGAAGCCTGGGAAGTCATTAATTTGATTGTCCAGTATTTCCCTTATGAGATAATGCCTCACATAGCAAATGTGTACAGTGCGAGCTGAAAATGCATTTACAGCACTAAAAAACCAAACTTATATAACAGCTAAACCAAACGTTTCCAATGTAAATTTCCACCTTTATCTAGTGTAGAAAGGCATCCTGAAGCCTGGAAAGTCATTGATTTGATTGTCCAGTATTTCCTTCATGAGATATTGCAACACTTAGAAAAAGTGTACAGCGCCAGCAGACAATGAATTTTCAGCACTAAAAAAAACGAAACTTCATTAACAGCTAAACTAAACGTTTCCAATGTAAATTTCCACCTTTATATAGAGTAAAAAGACATCCTGAAGCCTGGGCAGCCATTAATTTGATTGTCCAATATCTCCCTTATGAGATAATGCCTCTCATAGCAAATGTGTACAGCGCGAGCTGAAAATGCATTTATAGCACTAAAAAACCAAACTTTTATAACAGCTAAACCAAACGTTTCCAATGTAAATTTCCACCTTTATATAGTGTAAAAAGACATCCTGAAGCCTGGGCAGTCATTAATTTGATTGTCCAATATTTCCCTTATTAGATAATGCCTCTCATAGCAAATGTGTACAGCGCGAGCTGAAAATGCATTTACAGCACTAAAAAAACAAACTTTTATAACAGCTAAACCAAACGTTTCCAATGTAAATTTCCACCTTTATATAGTGTAGAAAGGCATCCTGAAGCCTGGAAAGTCATTAATTTGATTGTCCAGTATTTCCTTCATGAGATATTGCAACACTTAGAAAAAGTGTACAGCGCCAGCAGACAATGAATTTTCAGCACTAAAAAAACGAAACTTCATTA
The DNA here is from genome assembly GCF_059441095.1 of Idiotropiscis lumnitzeri. Lineage (NCBI taxonomy): Eukaryota > Metazoa > Chordata > Actinopteri > Syngnathiformes > Syngnathidae > Idiotropiscis > Idiotropiscis lumnitzeri. The sequence goes on along the minus strand of NW_028283716.1, from coordinate 122,442 downwards.
ACAGCTAAACCAAACGTTTCCAATGTAAATTTCCACATTTATAGAGTGTAAAAAGGCATCCTGAAGCCTGGGAAGTCATTAATTTGATTGTCCAGTATTTCCCTTATGAGATAATGCCTCACATAGCAAATGTGTACAGTGCGAGCTGAAAATGCATTTTCAGCACTAAAAAAACAAACTTTTATAACAGCTAAACCAAACGTTTCCAATGTAAATTTCCACCTTTATATAGTGTAAAAAGACATCCTGAAGCCTGGGCAGTCATTAATTTGATTGTCCAATATTTCCCTTATGAGATAATGCCTCTCATAGCAAATGTGTACAGCGCGAGCTGAAAATGCATTTACAGCACTAAAAAACCAAACTTTTATAACAGCTAAACCAAACGTTTCCAATGTAAATTTCCACCTTTATATAGTGTAGAAAGGCATCCTGAAGCCTGGAAAGTCATTAATTTGATTGTCCAGTATTTCCTTCATGAGATATTGCAACACTTAGAAAAAGTGTACAGCGCCAGGAGACAATGAATTTTCAGCACTAAAAAACCGAAACTTCATTAACAGCTAAACTAAACGTTTCCAATGTAAATTTCCACCTTTATATAGTGTAAAAAGACATCCTGAAGCCTGGGCAGCCATTAATTTGATTGTCCAATATTTCCCTTATGAGATAATGCCTCTCATAGCAAATGTGTACAGCGCGAGCTGAAAATGCATTTACAGCACTAAAAAAACAAACTTTTATAACAGCTAAACCAAACGTTTCCAATGTAAATTTCCACCTTTATATAGTGTAAAAAGACATCCTGAAGCCTGGGCAGTCATTAATTTGATTGTCCAATATTTCCCTTATGAGATAATGCCTCTCATAGCAAATGTGTACAGCGCGAGCTGAAAATGCATTTACAGCACTAAAAAACCAAACTTTTATAACAGCTAAACCAAACGTTTCCAATGTAAATTTCTACCTTTATATAGTGTAGAAAGGCATCCTGAAGCCTGGAAAGTCATTAATTTGATTGTCCAGTATTTCCTTCATGAGATATTGCAACACTTAGAAAAAGTGTACAGCGCCAGCAGACAATGACTTTTCAGCACTAAAAAAACGAAACTTCATTAACAGCTAAACTAAACGTTTCCAATGTAAATTTCCACCTTTATATAGTGTAAAAAGACATCCTGATGCCTGGGCAGTCATTAATTTGATTGTCCAATATTTCCCTTATGATATAATGCCTCTCATAGCAAATGTGTACAGCGCGAGCTGAAAATGCATTTACAGCACTAAAAAACCAAACTTTTATAACAGCTAAACCAAACGTTTCCAATGTAAATTTCCACCTTTATATAGTGTAGAAAGGCATCCTGAAGCCTGGAAAGTCATTAATTTGATTGTCCAGTATTTCCTTCATGAGATATTGCAACACTTAGAAAAAGTGTACAGCGCCAGCAGACAATGAATTTTCAGCACTAAAAAAACGAAACTTCATTAACAGCTAAACCAAACGTTTCCAATGTAAATTTCCACATTTATAGAGTGTAAAAAGGCATCCTGAAGCCTGGGAAGTCATTAATTTGATTGTCCAGTATTTCCCTTATGAGATAATGCCTCACATAGCAAATGTGTACAGTGCGAGCTGAAAATGCATTTTCAGCACTAAAAAACCAAACTTTTATAACAGCTAAACCAAACGTTTCCAATGTAAATTTCCACCTTTATATAGTGTAAAAAGACATCCTGAAGCCTGGGCAGTCATTAATTTGATTGTCCAGTATTTCCCTTATGAGATAATGCCTCACATAGCAAATGTGTACAGCGCGAGCTGAAAATGCATTTACAGCACTAAAAAAAACAAACTTTTATAACAGCTAAACTAAACGTTTCCAATGTAAATTTCCACCTTTATATAGTGTAAAAAGACATCCTGAAGCCTGGGCAGTCATTAATTTGATTGTCCAATATGTCCCTTATGAGATAATGCCTCTCATAGCAAATGTGTACAGCGCGAGCTGAAAATGCATTTACAGGACTAAAAACCCAAACTTTTATAACAGCTAAACCAAACGTTTCCAATGTAAATTTCCACCTTTATATAGTGGAGAAAGGCATCTTGAAGCCTGGAAAGTCATTAATTTGATTGTCCAGTATTTCCTTCATGAGATATTGCAACACTTAGAAAAGGTGTACAGCGCCAGCAGACAATGAATTTTCAGCACTAAAAAAACGAAACTTCATTAACAGCTAAACCAAACGTTTCCAATGTAAATTTCCACATTTATAGAGTGTAAAAAGGCATCCTGAAGCCTGGGAAGTCATTAATTTGATTGTCCAGTATTTCCCTTATGAGATAATGCCTCTCATAGCAAATGTGTACAGCGCGAGCTGAAAATGCATTTACAGCACTAAAAAAACAAACTTTTATAACAGCTAAACCAAACGTTTCCAATGTAAATTTCCACCTTTATATAGTGTAAAAAGACATCCTGAAGCCTGGGCAGTCATTAATTTGATTGTCCAATATTTCCCTTATGAGATAATGCCTCTCATAGCAAATGTGTACAGCGCGAGCTGAAAATGCATTTACAGCACTAAAAAAACAAACTTTTATAACAGCTAAACCAAACGTTTCCAATGTAAATTTCCACCTTTATATAGTGTAAAAAGACATCCTGAAGCCTGGGCAGTCATTAATTTGATTGTCCAATATTTCCCTTATGAGATAATGCCTCTCATAGCAAATGTGTACAGCGCGAGCTGAAAATGCATTTACAGCACTAAAAAACCAAACTTTTATAACAGCTAAACCAAACGTTTCCAATGTACATTTCCACCTTTATATAGTGTAGAAAGGCATCCTGAAGCCTGGAAAGTCATTAATTTGATTGTCCAGTATTTCCTTCATGAGATATTGCAACACTTAGAAAAAGTGTACAGCGCCAGCAGACAATGAATTTTCAGCACTAAAAAAACGAAACTTCATTAACAGCTAAACTAAAAGTTTCCAATGTAAATTTCCACCTTTATATAGTGTAAAAAGACATCCTGAAGCCTGGGCAGTCATTAATTCGATTGTCCAATATTTCCTTTATGAGATAATGCCTCTCATAGCAAATGTGTACAGCGCGAGCTGAAAATGCATTTACAGCACTAAAAAACCAAACTTTTATAACAGCTAAACCAAACGTTTCCAATGTAGATTTCCACCTTTATATAGTGTAAAAAGGCATCCTGAAGCCTGGAAAGTCATTAATTTGATTGTCCAGTATTTCCTTCATGAAATAATGCCTCACATAGCAAATGTGTACAGTGCGAGCTGAAAATGCATTTTCAGCACTAAAAAACCAAACTTTTATAACAGCTAAAGCAAACGTTTCCAATGTAAATTCCACCTTTATATAGTGTAAAAAGAAATCCTGAAGCCTGGGCAGTCATTAATTTGATTGTCCAATATTTCCCTTATGAGATAATGCCTCTCATAGCAAATGTGTACAGCGCGAGCTGAAAATGCATTTACAGCACTAAAAAACCAAACTTTTATAACAGCTAAACCAAACGTTTCCAATGTAAATTTCCACCTTTATATAGTGTAGAAAGGCATCCTGAAGCCTGGAAAGTCATTAATTTGATTGTCCAGTATTTCCTTCATGAGATATTGCAACACTTAGAAAAAGTGTACAGCGCCAGGAGACAATGAATTTTCAGCACTAAAAAACCGAAGCTTCATTAACAGCTAAACTAAACGTTTCCAATGTAAATTTCCACCTTTATATAGTGTAAAAAGTCATCCTAAAGCCTGGGCAGCCATTAATTTGATTGTCCAATATTTCCCTTATGAGATAATGCCTCTCATAGCAAATGTGTACAGCGCGAGCTGAAAATGCATTTACAGCACTAAAAAAACAAACTTTTATAACAGCTAAACCAAACGTTTCCAATGTAAATTTCCACCTTTATATAGTGTAAAAAGACATCCTGAAGCCTGGGCAGTCATTAATTTGATTGTCCAATATTTCCCTTATGAGATAATGCCTCTCATAGCAAATGTGTACAGCGCGAGCTGAAAATGCATTTACAGCACTAAAAAACCAAACTTTTATAACAGCTAAACCAAACGTTTCCAATGTAAATTTCTACCTTTATATAGTGTAGAAAGGCATCCTGAAGCCTGGAAAGTCATTAATTTGATTGTCCAGTATTTCCTTCATGAGATATTGCAACACTTAGAAAAAGTGTACAGCGCCAGCAGACAATGAATTTTCAGCACTAAAAAAACGAAACTTCATTAACAGCTAAACCAAACGTTTCCAATGTAAATTTCCACATTTATAGAGTGTAAAAAGGCATCCTGAAGCCTGGGAAGTCATTAATTTGATTGTCCAGTATTTCCCTTATGAGATAATGCCTCACATAGCAAATGTGTACAGTGCGAGCTGAAAATGCATTTACAGCACTAAAAAACCAAACTTATATAACAGCTAAACCAAACGTTTCCAATGTAAATTTCCACCTTTATCTAGTGTAGAAAGGCATCCTGAAGCCTGGAAAGTCATTGATTTGATTGTCCAGTATTTCCTTCATGAGATATTGCAACACTTAGAAAAAGTGTACAGCGCCAGCAGACAATGAATTTTCAGCACTAAAAAAACGAAACTTCATTAACAGCTAAACTAAACGTTTCCAATGTAAATTTCCACCTTTATATAGTGTAAAAAGACATCCTGAAGCCTGGGCAGTCATTAATTTGATTGTCCAATATTTCCCTTATGAGATAATGCCTCTCATAGCAAATGTGTACAGCGCGAGCTGAAAATGCATTTACAGCACTAAAAAACCAAACTTTTATAACAGCTAAACCAAACGTTTCCAATGTAAATTTCCACATTTATATAGTGTAGAAAGGCATCCTGAAGCCTGGAAAGTCATTAATTTGATTGTCCAGTATTTCCTTCATGAGATATTGCAACACTTAGAAAAAGTGTACAGCGCCAGCAGACAATGAATTTTCAGCACTAAAAAAACGAAACTTCATTAACAGCTAAACCAAACGTTTCCAATGTAAATTTCCACATTTATAGAGTGTAAAAGGGCATCCTGAAGCCTGGGAAGTCATTAATTTGATTGTCCAGTATTTCCCTTATGAGATAATGCCTCACATAGCAAATGTGTACAGTGCGAGCTGAAAATGCATTTTCAGCACTAAAAAACCAAACTTTTATAACAGCTAAACCAAACGTTTCCAATGTAAATTTCCACCTTTATATAGTGTAGAAAGACATCCTGAAGCCTGGGCAGTCATTAATTTGATTGTCCAGTATTTCCCTTATGAGATAATGCCTCACATAGCAAATGTGTACAGCGCGAGCTGAAAATGCATTTACAGCACTAAAAAAACAAACTTTTATAACAGCTAAACCAAACGTTTCCAATGTACATTTCCACCTTTATATAGTGTAGAAAGGCATCCTGAAGCCTGGAAAGTCATTAATTTGATTGTCCAGTATTTCCTTCATGAGATATTGCAACACTTAGAAAAAGTGTACAGCGCCAGCAGACAATGAATTTTCAGCACTAAAAAAACGAAACTTCATTAACAGCTAAACCAAACGTTTCCAATGTAAATTTCCACATTTATAGAGTGTAAAAAGGCATCCTGAAGCCTGGGAAGTCATTAATTTGATTGTCCAGTATTTCCCTTATGAGATAATGCCTCACATAGCAAATGTGTACAGTGCGAGCTGAAAATGCATTTACAGCACTAAAAAACCAAACTTATATAACAGCTAAACCAAACGTTTCCAATGTAAATTTCCACCTTTATCTAGTGTAGAAAGGCATCCTGAAGCCTGGAAAGTCATTGATTTGATTGTCCAGTATTTCCTTCATGAGATATTGCAACACTTAGAAAAAGTGTACAGCGCCAGCAGACAATGACTTTTCAGCACTAAAAAAACGAAACTTCATTAACAGCTAAACTAAACGTTTCCAATGTAAATTTCCACCTTTATATAGTGTAAAAAGACATCCTGAAGCCTGGGCAGTCATTAATTTGATTGTCCAATATTTCCCTTATGAGATAATGCCTCTCATAGCAAATGTGTACAGCGCGAGCTGAAAATGCATTTACAGCACTAAAAAACCAAACTTTTATAACAGCTAAACCAAACGTTTCCAATGTAAATTTCCACATTTATATAGTGTAGAAAGGCATCCTGAAGCCTGGAAAGTCATTAATTTGATTGTCCAGTATTTCCTTCATGAGATATTGCAACACTTAGAAAAAGTGTACAGCGCCAGCAGACAATGAATTTTCAGCACTAAAAAAAACGAAACTTCATTAACAGCTAAACTAAACGTTTCCAATGTAAATTTCCACCTTTATATAGAGTAAAAAGACATCCTGAAGCCTGGGCAGCCATTAATTTGATTGTCCAATATTTCCCTTATGAGATAATGCCTCTCATAGCAAATGTGTACAGCGCGAGCTGAAAATGCATTTACAGCACTAAAAAACCAAACTTTTATAACAGCTAAACCAAACGTTTCCAATGTAAATTTCCACCTTTATATAGTGTAAAAAGACATCCTGAAGCCTGGGCAGTCATTAATTTGATTGTCCAATATTTCCCTTATGAGATAATGCCTCTCATAGCAAATGTGTACAGCGCGAGCTGAAAATGCATTTACAGCACTAAAAAACCAAACTTTTATAACAGCTAAACCAAACGTTTCCAATGTAAATTTCCACCTTTATATAGTGTAAAAAGACATCCTGAAGCCTGGGCAGTCATTAATTTGATTGTCCAATATTTCCCTTATGAGATAATGCCTCTCATAGCAAATGTGTACAGCGCGAGCTGAAAATGCATTTACAGCACTAAAAAACCAAACTTTTATAACAGCTAAACCAAACGTTTCCAATGTAAATTTCCACCTTTATATAGTGTAAAAAGACATCCTGAAGCCTGGGCAGTCATTAATTTGATTGTCCAATATTTCCCTTATGAGATAATGCCTCTCATAGCAAATGTGTACAGCGCGAGCTGAAAATGCATTTACAGCACTAAAAAACCAAACTTTTATAACAGCTAAACCAAACGTTTCCAATGTAAATTTCCACCTTTATATAGTGTAAAAAGACATCCTGAAGCCTGGGCAGTCATTAATTTGATTGTCCAGTATTTCCCTTATGAGATAATGCCTCACATAGCAAATGTGTACAGCGCGAGCTGAAAATGCATTTACAGCACTAAAAAAACAAACTTTTATAACAGCTAAACCAAACGTTTCCAATGTACATTTCCACCTTTATATAGTGTAGAAAGGCATCCTGAAGCCTGGAAAGTCATTAATTTGATTGTCCAGTATTTCCTTCATGAGATATTGCAACACTTAGAAAAAGTGTACAGCGCCAGCAGACAATGAATTTTCAGCACTAAAAAAACGAAACTTCATTAACAGCTAAACCAAACGTTTCCAATGTAAATTTCCACATTTATAGAGTGTAAAAAGGCATCCTGAAGCCTGGGAAGTCATTAATTTGATTGTCCAGTATTTCCCTTATGAGATAATGCCTCACATAGCAAATGTGTACAGTGCGAGCTGAAAATGCATTTACAGCACTAAAAAACCAAACTTATATAACAGCTAAACCAAACGTTTCCAATGTAAATTTCCACCTTTATCTAGTGTAGAAAGGCATCCTGAAGCCTGGAAAGTCATTGATTTGATTGTCCAGTATTTCCTTCATGAGATATTGCAACACTTAGAAAAAGTGTACAGCGCCAGCAGACAATGACTTTTCAGCACTAAAAAAACGAAACTTCATTAACAGCTAAACTAAACGTTTCCAATGTAAATTTCCACCTTTATATAGTGTAAAAAGACATCCTGAAGCCTGGGCAGTCATTAATTTGATTGTCCAATATTTCCCTTATGAGATAATGCCTCTCATAGCAAATGTGTACAGCGCGAGCTGAAAATGCATTTACAGCACTAAAAAACCAAACTTTTATAACAGCTAAACCAAACGTTTCCAATGTAAATTTCCACATTTATATAGTGTAGAAAGGCATCCTGAAGCCTGGAAAGTCATTAATTTGATTGTCCAGTATTTCCTTCATGAGATATTGCAACACTTAGAAAAAGTGTACAGCGCCAGCAGACAATGAATTTTCAGCACTAAAAAAAACGAAACTTCATTAACAGCTAAACTAAACGTTTCCAATGTAAATTTCCACCTTTATATAGAGTAAAAAGACATCCTGAAGCCTGGGCAGCCATTAATTTGATTGTCCAATATTTCCCTTATGAGATAATGCCTCTCATAGCAAATGTGTACAGCGCGAGCTGAAAATGCATTTACAGCACTAAAAAACCAAACTTTTATAACAGCTAAACCAAACGTTTCCAATGTAAATTTCCACCTTTATATAGTGTAAAAAGACATCCTGAAGCCTGGGCAGTCATTAATTTGATTGTCCAATATTTCCCTTATGAGATAATGCCTCTCATAGCAAATGTGTACAGCGCGAGCTGAAAATGCATTTACAGCACTAAAAAACCAAACTTTTATAACAGCTAAACCAAACGTTTCCAATGTAAATTTCCACCTTTATATAGTGTAAAAAGACATCCTGAAGCCTGGGCAGTCATTAATTTGATTGTCCAATATTTCCCTTATGAGATAATGCCTCTCATAGCAAATGTGTACAGCGCGAGCTGAAAATGCATTTACAGCACTAAAAAACCAAACTTTTATAACAGCTAAACCAAACGTTTCCAATGTAAATTTCCACCTTTATATAGTGTAGAAAGGCATCCTGAAGCCTGGAAAGTCATTAATTTGATTGTCCAGTATTTCCTTCATGAGATATTGCAACACTTAGAAAAAGTGTACAGCGCCAGCAGACAATGACTTTTCAGCACTAAAAAAACGAAACTTCATTAACAGCTAAACTAAACGTTTCCAATGTAAATTTCCACCTTTATATAGTGTAAAAAGACATCCTGAAGCCTGGGCAGTCATTAATTTGATTGTCCAATATTTCCCTTATGAGATAATGCCTCTCATAGCAAATGTGTACAGCGCGAGCTGAAAATGCATTTACAGCACTAAAAAAACAAACTTTTATAACAGCTAAACCAAACGTTTCCAATGTAAATTTCCACCTTTATATAGTGTAGAAAGGCATCCTGAAGCCTGGAAAGTCATTAATTTGATTGTCCAGTATTTCCTTCATGAGATATTGCAACACTTAGAAAAAGTGTACAGCGCCAGCAGACAATGAATTTTCAGCACTAAAAAAACGAAACTTCATTAACAGCTAAACCAAACGTTTCCAATGCAAATTTCCACATTTATATAGTGTAAAAAGACATCCTGAAGCCTGGGCAGCCATTAATTTGATTGTCCAATATTTCCCTTATGAGATAATGCCTCTCATAGCAAATGTGTACAGCGCGAGCTGAAAATGCATTTACAGCACTAAAAAACCAAACTTTTATAACAGCTAAACCAAACGTTTCCAATGTAAATTTCCACCTTTATATAGTGTAAAAAGACATCCTGAAGCCTGGGCAGTCATTAATTTGATTGTCCAATATTTCCCTTATGAGATAATGCCTCTCATAGCAAATGTGTACAGCGCGAGCTGAAAATGCATTTACAGCACTAAAAAACCAAACTTTTATAACAGCTAAACCAAACGTTTCCAATGTAAATTTCTACCTTTATATAGTGTAGAAAGGCATCCTGAAGCCTGGAAAGTCATTAATTTGATTGTCCAGTATTTCCTTCATGAGATATTGCAACACTTAGAAAAAGTGTACAGCGCCAGCAGACAATGAATTTTCAGCACTAAAAAAACGAAACTTCATTAACAGCTAAACCAAACGTTTCCAATGTAAATTTCCACATTTATAGAGTGTAAAAAGGCATCCTGAAGCCTGGGAAGTCATTAATTTGATTGTCCAGTATTTCCCTTATGAGATAATGCCTCACATAGCAAATGTGTACAGTGCGAGCTGAAAATGCATTTTCAGCACTAAAAAACCAAACTTTTATAACAGCTAAACCAAACGTTTCCAATGTAAATTTCCACCTTTATATAGTGTAAAAAGACATCCTGAAGCCTGGGCAGTCATTAATTTGATTGTCCAGTATTTCCCTTATGAGATAATGCCTCACATAGCAAATGTGTACAGCGCGAGCTGAAAATGCATTTACAGCACTAAAAAAACAAACTTTTATAACAGCTAAACTAAACGTTTCCAATGTAAATTTCCACCTTTATATAGTGTAAAAAGACATCCTGAAGCCTGGGCAGTCATTAATTTGATTGTCCAATATTTCCCTTATGAGATAATGCCTCTCATAGCAAATGTGTACAGCGCGAGCTGAAAATGCATTTACAGGACTAAAAACCCAAACTTTTATAACAGCTAAACCAAACGTTTCCAATGTAAATTTCCACCTTTATATAGTGTAGAAAGGCATCTTGAAGCCTGGAAAGTCATTAATTTGATTGTCCAGTATTTCCTTCATGAGATATTGCAACACTTAGAAAAGGTGTACAGCGCCAGCAGACAATGAATTTTCAGCACTAAAAAAACGAAACTTCATTAACAGCTAAACCAAACGTTTCCAATGTAAATTTCCACATTTATAGAGTGTAAAAAGGCATCCTGAAGCCTGGGAAGTCATTAATTTGATTGTCCAGTATTTCCCTTATGAGATAATGCCTCACATAGCAAATGTGTACAGTGCGAGCTGAAAATGCATTTTCAGCACTAAAAAAACAAACTTTTATCACAGCTAAACCAAACGTTTCCAATGTAAATTTCCACCTTTATATAGTGTAAAAAGACATCCTGAAGCCTGGGCAGTCATTAATTCGATTGTCCAATATTTCCTTTATGAGATAATGCCTCTCATAGCAAATGTGTACAGCGCGAGCTGAAAATGCATTTACAGCACTAAAAAACCAAACTTTTATAACAGCTAAACCAAACGTTTCCAATGTAAATTTCCACCTTTATATAGTGTAAAAAGGCATCCTGAAGCCTGGAAAGTCATTAATTTGATTGTCCAGTATTTCCTTCATGAGATAATGCCTCACATAGCAAATGTGTACAGTGCGAGCTGAAAATGCATTTTCAGCACTAAAAAACCAAACTTTTATAACAGCTAAAGCAAACGTTTCCAATGTAAATTCCACCTTTATATAGTGTAAAAAGACATCCTGAAGCCTGGGCAGTCATTAATTTGATTGTCCAATATTTCCCTTATGAGATAATGCCTCTCATAGCAAATGTGTACAGCGCGAGCTGAAAATGCATTTACAGCACTAAAAAACCAAACTTTTATAACAGCTAAACCAAACGTTTCCAATGTAAATTTCCACCTTTATATAGTGTAGAAAGGCATCCTGAAGCCTGGAAAGTCATTAATTTGATTGTCCAGTATTTCCTTCATGAGATATTGCAACACTTAGAAAAAGTGTACAGCGCCAGGAGACAATGAATTTTCAGCACTAAAAAACCGAAACTTCATTAACAGCTAAACTAAACGTTTCCAATGTAAATTCCCACCTTTATATAGTGTAAAAAGACATCCTGAAGCCTGGGCAGCCATTAATTTGATTGTCCAATATTTCCCTTATGAGATAATGCCTCTCATAGCAAATGTGTACAGCGCGAGCTGAAAATGCATTTACAGCACTAAAAAACCAAACTTTTATAACAGCTAAACCAAACGTTTCCAATGTAAATTTCCACCTTTATATAGTGTAAAAAGACATCCTGAAGCCTGGGCAGTCATTAATTTGATTGTCCAATATTTCCCTTATGAGATAATGCCTCTCATAGCAAATGTGTACAGCGCGAGCTGAAAATGCATTTACAGCACTAAAAAACCAAACTTTTATAACAGCTAAACCAAACGTTTCCAATGTAAATTTCTACCTTTATATAGTGTAGAAAGGCATCCTGAAGCCTGGAAAGTCATTAATTTGATTGTCCAGTATTTCCTTCATGAGATATTGCAACACTTAGAAAAAGTGTACAGCGCCAGCAGACAATGAATTTTCAGCACTAAAAAAACGAAACTTCATTAACAGCTAAACTAAACGTTTCCAATGTAAATTTCCACCTTTATATAGTGTAAAAAGACATCCTGAAGCCTGGGCAGTCATTAATTTGATTGTCCAATATTTCCCTTATGAGATAATGCCTCTCATAGCAAATGTGTACAGCGCGAGCTGAAAATGCATTTACAGCACTAAAAAACCAAACTTTTATAACAGCTAAACCAAACGTTTCCAATGTAAATTTCCACATTTATATAGTGTAGAAAGGCATCCTGAAGCCTGGAAAGTCATTAATTTGATTGTCCAGTATTTCCTTCATGAGATATTGCAACACTTAGAAAAAGTGTACAGCGCCAGCAGACAATGAATTTTCAGCACTAAAAAAACGAAACTTCATTAACAGCTAAACCAAACGTTTCCAATGTAAATTTCCACATTTATAGAGTGTAAAAGGGCATCCTGAAGCCTGGGAAGTCATTAATTTGATTGTCCAGTATTTCCCTTATGAGATAATGCCTCACATAGCAAATGTGTACAGTGCGAGCTGAAAATGCATTTTCAGCACTAAAAAACCAAACTTTTATAACAGCTAAACCAAACGTTTACAATGTAAATTTCCACCTTTATATAGTGTAAAAAGACATCCTGAAGCCTGGGCAGTCATTAATTTGATTGTCCAGTATTTCCCTTATGAGATAATGCCTCACATAGCAAATGTGTACAGCGCGAGCTGAAAATGCATTTACAGCACTAAAAAAACAAACTTTTATAACAGCTAAACTAAACGTTTCCAATGTAAATTTCCACCTTTATATAGTGTAAAAAGACATCCTGAAGCCTGGGCAGTCATTAATTTGATTGTCCAATATTTCCCTTATGAGATAATGCCTCTCATAGCAAATGTGTACAGCGCGAGCTGAAAATGCATTTACAGCACTAAAAAAACAAACTTTTATAACAGCTAAACCAAACGTTTCCAATGTAAATTTCCACCTTTATATAGTGTAGAAAGGCATCCTGAAGCCTGGAAAGTCATTAATTTGATTGTCCAGTATTTCCTTCATGAGATATTGCAACACTTAGAAAAGGTGTACAGCGCCAGCAGACAATGAATTTTCAGCACTAAAAAAACGAAACTTCATTAACAGCTAAACCAAACGTTTCCAATGTAAATTTCCACCTTTATATAGTGTAAAAAGACATCCTGAAGCCTGGGCAGTCATTAATTTGATTGTCCAGTATTTCCCTTATGAGATAATGCCTCACATAGCAAATGTGTACAGTGCGAGCTGAAAATGCATTTTCAGCACTAAAAAAACCAAACTTTTATAACAGCTAAACCAAACGTTTCCAATGTAAATTTCCACCTTTATATAGTGTAAAAAGACATCCTGGAGCCTGGGCAGTCATTAATTTGATTGTCCACTATTTCCCTTATGAGATAATGCCTCTCATAGCAAATGTGTACAGCGCGAGCTGAAAATGCATTTACAGCACTAAAAAAACAAACTTTTATAACAGCTAAACCAAACGTTTCCAATGTACATTTCCACCTTTATATAGTGTAGAAAGGCATCCTGAAGCCTGGAAAGTCATTAATTTGATTGTCCAGTATTTCCTTCATGAGATATTGCAACACTTAGAAAAAGTGTACAGCGCCAGCAGACAATGAATTTTCAGCACTAAAAAAAACGAAACTTCATTAACAGCTAAACCAAACGTTTCCAATGTAAATTTCCACATTTATAGAGTGTAAAAAGGCATCCTGAAGCCTGGGAAGTCATTAATTTGATTGTCCAGTATTTCCCTTATGAGATAATGCCTCACATAGCAAATGTGTACAGTGCGAGCTGAAAATGCATTTACAGCACTAAAAAAACAAACTTATATAACAGCTAAACCAAACGTTTCCAATGTAAATTTCCACCTTTATCTAGTGTAGAAAGGCATCCTGAAGCCTGGAAAGTCATTAATTTGATTGTCCAGTATTTCTTTCATGAGATATTGCAACACTTAGAAAAAGTGTACAGCGCCAGCAGACAATGAATTTTCAGCACTAAAAAAACGAAACTTCATTAACAGCTAAACCAAACGTTTCCAATGTAAATTTCCACCTTTATATAGTGTAAAAAGACATCCTGAAGCCTGGGCAGTCATTAATTTGATTGTCCAATATTTCCCTTATGAGATAATGCCTCTCATAGCAAATGTGTACAGCGCGAGCTGAAAATGCATTTACAGCACTAAAAAACCAAACTTTTATAACAGCTAAACCAAACGTTTCCAATGTAAATTTCTACCTTTATATAGTGTAGAAAGGCATCCTGAAGCCTGGAAAGTCATTAATTTGATTGTCCAGTATTTCCTTCATGAGATATTGCAACACTTAGAAAAAGTGTACAGCGCCAGCAGACAATGAATTTTCAGCACTAAAAAAACGAAACTTCATTAACAGCTAAACTAAACGTTTCCAATGTAAATTTCCACCTTTATATAGTGTAAAAAGACATCCTGAAGCCTGGGCAGTCATTAATTTGATTGTCCAATATTTCCCTTATGAGATAATGCCTCTCATAGCAAATGTGTACAGCGCGAGCTGAAAATGCATTTACAGCACTAAAAAACCAAACTTTTATAACAGCTAAACCAAACGTTTCCAATGTAAATTTCCACATTTATATAGTGTAGAAAGGCATCCTGAAGCCTGGAAAGTCATTAATTTGATTGTCCAGTATTTCCTTCATGAGATATTGCAACACTTAGAAAAAGTGTACAGCGCCAGCAGACAATGAATTTTCAGCACTAAAAAAACGAAACTTCATTAACAGCTAAACCAAACGTTTCCAATGTAAATTTCCACATTTATAGAGTGTAAAAGGGCATCCTGAAGCCTGGGAAGTCATTAATTTGATTGTCCAGTATTTCCCTTATGAGATAATGCCTCACATAGCAAATGTGTACAGTGTGAGCTGAAAATGCATTTTCAGCACTAAAAAACCAAACTTTTATAACAGCTAAACCAAACGTTTCCAATGTAAATTTCCACCTTTATATAGTGTAAAAAGACATCCTGAAGCCTGGGCAGTCATTAATTTGATTGTCCAGTATTTCCCTTATGAGATAATGCCTCACATAGCAAATGTGTACAGCGCGAGCTGAAAATGCATTTACAGCACTAAAAAAACAAACTTTTATAACAGCTAAACTAAACGTTTCCAATGTAAATTTCCACCTTTATATAGTGTAAAAAGACATCCTGAAGCCTGGGCAGTCATTAATTTGATTGTCCAATATTTCCCTTATGAGATAATGCCTCTCATAGCAAATGTGTACAGCGCGAGCTGAAAATGCATTTACAGCACTAAAAAAACAAACTTTTATAACAGCTAAACCAAACGTTTCCAATGTAAATTTCCACCTTTATATAGTGTAGAAAGGCATCCTGAAGCCTGGAAAGTCATTAATTTGATTGTCCAGTATTTCCTTCATGAGATATTGCAACACTTAGAAAAAGTGTACAGCGCCAGCAGACAATGAATTTTCAGCACTAAAAAAACGAAACTTCATTAACAGCTAAACCAAACGTTTCCAATGTAAATTTCCACCTTTATATAGTGTAAAAAGACATCCTGAAGCCTGGGCAGTCATTAATTTGATTGTCCAGTATTTCCCTTATGAGATAATGCCTCACATAGCAAATGTGTACAGTGCGAGCTGAAAATGCATTTTCAGCACTAAAAAAACCAAACTTTTATAACAGCTAAACCAAACGTTTCCAATGTAAATTTCCACCTTTATATAGTGTAAAAAGACATCCTGGAGCCTGGGCAGTCATTAATTTGATTGTCCACTATTTCCCTTATGAGATAATGCCTCTCATAGCAAATGTGTACAGCGCGAGCTGAAAATGCATTTACAGCACAAAAAAAACAAACTTTTATAACAGCTAAACCAAACGTTTCCAATGTACATTTCCACCTTTATATAGTGTAGAAAGGCATCCTGAAGCCTGGAAAGTCATTAATTTGATTGTCCAGTATTTCCTTCATGAGATATTGCAACACTTAGAAAAAGTGTACAGCGCCAGCAGACAATGAATTTTCAGCACTAAAAAAACGAAACTTCATTAACAGCTAAACCAAACGTTTCCAATGTAAATTTCCACATTTATAGAGTGTAAAAAGGCATCCTGAAGCCTGGGAAGTCATTAATTTGATTGTCCAGTATTTCCCTTATGAGATAATGCCTCACATAGCAAATGTGTACAGTGCGAGCTGAAAATGCATTTACAGCACTAAAAAACCAAACTTATATAACAGCTAAACCAAACGTTTCCAATGTAAATTTCCACCTTTATCTAGTGTAGAAAGGCATCCTGAAGCCTGGAAAGTCATTGATTTGATTGTCCAGTATTTCCTTCATGAGATATTGCAACACTTAGAAAAAGTGTACAGCGCCAGCAGACAATGAATTTTCAGCACTAAAAAACCAAACTTTTATAACAGCTAAACCAAACGTTTCCAATGTAAATTTCCACCTTTATATAGTGTAAAAAGACATCCTGAAGCCTGGGCAGTCATTAATTTGATTGTCCAATATTTCCCTTATGAGATAATGCCTCTCATAGTAAATGTGTACAGCGCGAGCTGAAAATGCATTTACAGCACTAAAAAACCAAACTTTTATAACAGCTAAACCAAACGTTTCCAATGTAAATTTCCACCTTTATATAGTGTAAAAAGACATCCTGAAGCCTGGGCAGTCATTAATTTGATTGTCCAATATTTCCCTTATTAGATAATGCCTCTCATAGCAAATGTGTACAGCGCGAGCTGAAAATGCATTTACAGCACTAAAAAAACAAACTTTTATAACAGCTAAACCAAACGTTTCCAATGTAAATTTCCACCTTTATATAGTGTAGAAAGGCATCCTGAAGCCTGGAAAGTCATTAATTTGATTGTCCAGTATTTCCTTCATGAGATATTGCAACACTTAGAAAAAGTGTACAGCGCCAGCAGACAATGAATTTTCAGCACTAAAAAAACGAAACTTCATTAACAGCTAAACCAAACGTTTCCAATGTAAATTTCCACATTTATAGAGTGTAAAAAGGCATCCTGAAGCCTGGGAAGTCATTAATTTGATTGTCCAGTATTTCCCTTATGAGATAATGCCTCACATAGCAAATGTGTACAGTGCGAGCTGAAAATGCATTTTCAGCACTAAAAAAACAAACTTTTATAACAGCTAAACCAAACGTTTCCAATGTAAATTTCCACCTTTATATAGTGTAAAAAGACATCCTGAAGCCTGGGCAGTCATTAATTTGATTGTCCAATATTTCCCTTATGAGATAATGCCTCTCATAGCAAATGTGTACAGCGCGAGCTGAAAATGCATTTACAGCACTAAAAAACCAAACTTTTATAACAGCTAAACCAAACGTTTCCAATGTAAATTTCCACCTTTATATAGTGTAGAAAGGCATCCTGAAGCCTGGAAAGTCATTAATTTGATTGTCCAGTATTTCCTTCATGAGATATTGCAACACTTAGAAAAAGTGTACAGCGCCAGGAGACAATGAATTTTCAGCACTAAAAAACCGAAACTTCATTAACAGCTAAACTAAACGTTTCCAATGTAAATTTCCACCTTTATATAGTGTAAAAAGACATCCTGAAGCCTGGGCAGCCATTAATTTGATTGTCCAATATTTCCCTTATGAGATAATGCCTCTCATAGCAAATGTGTACAGCGCGAGCTGAAAATGCATTTACAGCACTAAAAAAACAAACTTTTATAACAGCTAAACCAAACGTTTCCAATGTAAATTTCCACCTTTATATAGTGTAAAAAGACATCCTGAAGCCTGGGCAGTCATTAATTTGATTGTCCAATATTTCCCTTATGAGATAATGCCTCTCATAGCAAATGTGTACAGCGCGAGCTGAAAATGCATTTACAGCACTAAAAAACCAAACTTTTATAACAGCTAAACCAAACGTTTCCAATGTAAATTTCTACCTTTATATAGTGTAGAAAGGCATCCTGAAGCCTGGAAAGTCATTAATTTGATTGTCCAGTATTTCCTTCATGAGATATTGCAACACTTAGAAAAAGTGTACAGCGCCAGCAGACAATGACTTTTCAGCACTAAAAAAACGAAACTTCATTAACAGCTAAACTAAACGTTTCCAATGTAAATTTCCACCTTTATATAGTGTAAAAAGACATCCTGATGCCTGGGCAGTCATTAATTTGATTGTCCAATATTTCCCTTATGATATAATGCCTCTCATAGCAAATGTGTACAGCGCGAGCTGAAAATGCATTTACAGCACTAAAAAACCAAACTTTTATAACAGCTAAACCAAACGTTTCCAATGTAAATTTCCACCTTTATATAGTGTAGAAAGGCATCCTGAAGCCTGGAAAGTCATTAATTTGATTGTCCAGTATTTCCCTTATGAGATAATGCCTCACATAGCAAATGTGTACAGCGCGAGCTGAAAATGCATTTACAGCACTAAAAAAACAAACTTTTATAACAGCTAAACTAAACGTTTCCAATGTAAATTTCCACCTTTATATAGTGTAAAAAGACATCCTGAAGCCTGGGCAGTCATTAATTTCATTGTCCAATATTTCCCTTATGAGATAATGCCTCTCATAGCAAATGTGTACAGCGCGAGCTGAAAATGCATTTACAGGACTAAAAACCCAAACTTTTATAACAGCTAAACCAAACGTTTCCAATGTAAATTTCCACCTTTATATAGTGTAGAAAGGCATCTTGAAGCCTGGAAAGTCATTAATTTGATTGTCCAGTATTTCCTTCATGAGATATTGCAACACTTAGAAAAGGTGTACAGCGCCAGCAGACAATGAATTTTCAGCACTAAAAAAACGAAACTTCATTAACAGCTAAACCAAACGTTTCCAATGTAAATTTCCACATTTATAGAGTGTAAAAAGGCATCCTGAAGCCTGGGAAGTCATTAATTTGATTGTCCAGTATTTCCCTTATGAGATAATGCCTCACATAGCAAATGTGTACAGCGCGAGCTGAAAATGCATTTACAGCACTAAAAAAACAAACTTTTATAACAGCTAAACTAAACGTTTCCAATGTAAATTTCCACCTTTATATAGTGTAAAAAGACATCCTGAAGCCTGGGCAGTCATTAATTTGATTGTCCAATATTTCCCTTATGAGATAATGCCTCTCATAGCAAATGTGTACAGCGCGAGCTGAAAATGCATTTACAGCACTAAAAAAACAAACTTTTATAACAGCTAAACCAAACGTTTCCAATGTAAATTTCCACCTTTATATAGTGTAGAAAGGCATCCTGAAGCCTGGAAAGTCATTAATTTGATTGTCCAGTATTTCCTTCATGAGATATTGCAACACTTAGAAAAAGTGTACAGCGCCAGCAGACAATGAATTTTCAGCACTAAAAAAACGAAACTTCATTAACAGCTAAACCAAACGTTTCCAATGTAAATTTCCACCTTTATATAGTGTAAAAAGACATCCTGAAGCCTGGGCAGTCATTAATTTGATTGTCCAGTATTTCCCTTATGAGATAATTCCTCACATAGCAAATGTGTACAGTGCGAGCTGAAAATGCATTTTCAGCACTAAAAAAACCAAACTTTTATAACAGCTAAACCAAACGTTTCCAATGTAAATTTCCACCTTTATATAGTGTAAAAAGACATCCTGGAGCCTGGGCAGTCATTAATTTGATTGTCCACTATTTCCCTTATGAGATAATGCCTCTCATAGCAAATGTGTACAGCGCGAGCTGAAAATGCATTTACAGCACTAAAAAAACAAACTTTTATAACAGCTAAACCAAACGTTTCCAATGTAAATTTCCACCTTTATATAGTGTAGAAAGGCATCCTTGAAGCCTGGAAAGTCATTAATTTGATTGTCCAGTATTTCCTTCATGAGATATTGCAACACTTAGAAAAAGTGTACAGCGCCAGCAGACAATGAATTTTCAGCACTAAAAAACCAAACTTTTATAACAGCTAAACCAAACGTTTCCAATGTAAATTTCCACCTTTATATAGTGTAAAAAGACATCCTGAAGCCTGGGCAGTCATTAATTTGATTGTCCAATATTTCCCTTATGAGATAATGCCTCTCATAGTAAATGTGTACAGCGCGAGCTGAAAATGCATTTACAGCACTAAAAAACCAAACTTTTATAACAGCTAAACCAAACGTTTCCAATGTAAATTTCCACCTTTATATAGTGTAAAAAGACATCCTGAAGCCTGGGCAGTCATTAATTTGATTGTCCAATATTTCCCTTATTAGATAATGCCTCTCATAGCAAATGTGTACAGCGCGAGCTGAAAATGCATTTACAGCACTAAAAAAACAAACTTTTATAACAGCTAAACCAAACGTTTCCAATGTAAATTTCCACCTTTATATAGTGTAGAAAGGCATCCTGAAGCCTGGAAAGTCATTAATTTGATTGTCCAGTATTTCCTTCATGAGATATTGCAACACTTAGAAAAAGTGTACAGCGCCAGCAGACAATGAATTTTCAGCACTAAAAAAACGAAACTTCATTAACAGCTAAACCAAACGTTTCCAATGTAAATTTCCACATTTATAGAGTGTAAAAAGGCATCCTGAAGCCTGGGAAGTCATTAATTTGATTGTCCAGTATTTCCCTTATGAGATAATGCCTCACATAGCAAATGTGTACAGTGCGAGCTGAAAATGCATTTTCAGCACTAAAAAAACAAACTTTTATAACAGCTAAACCAAACGTTTCCAATGTAAATTTCCACCTTTATATAGTGTAAAAAGACATCCTGAAGCCTGGGCAGTCATTAATTTGATTGTCCAATATTTCCCTTATGAGATAATGCCTCTCATAGCAAATGTGTACAGCGCGAGCTGAAAATGCATTTACAGCACTAAAAAACCAAACTTTTATAACAGCTAAACCAAACGTTTCCAATGTAAATTTCCACCTTTATATAGTGTAGAAAGGCATCCTGAAGCCTGGAAAGTCATTAATTTGATTGTCCAGTATTTCCTTCATGAGATATTGCAACACTTAGAAAAAGTGTACAGCGCCAGGAGACAATGAATTTTCAGCACTAAAAAACCGAAACTTCATTAACAGCTAAACTAAACGTTTCCAATGTAAATTTCCACCTTTATATAGTGTAAAAAGACATCCTGAAGCCTGGGCAGCCATTAATTTGATTGTCCAATATTTCCCTTATGAGATAATGCCTCTCATAGCAAATGTGTACAGCGCGAGCTGAAAATGCATTTACAGCACTAAAAAAACAAACTTTTATAACAGCTAAACCAAACGTTTCCAATGTAAATTTCCACCTTTATATAGTGTAAAAAGACATCCTGAAGCCTGGGCAGTCATTAATTTGATTGTCCAATATTTCCCTTATGAGATAATGCCTCTCATAGCAAATGTGTACAGCGCGAGCTGAAAATGCATTTACAGCACTAAAAAACCAAACTTTTATAACAGCTAAACCAAACGTTTCCAATGTAAATTTCTACCTTTATATAGTGTAGAAAGGCATCCTGAAGCCTGGAAAGTCATTAATTTGATTGTCCAGTATTTCCTTCATGAGATATTGCAACACTTAGAAAAAGTGTACAGCGCCAGCAGACAATGACTTTTCAGCACTAAAAAAACGAAACTTCATTAACAGCTAAACTAAACGTTTCCAATGTAAATTTCCACCTTTATATAGTGTAAAAAGACATCCTGATGCCTGGGCAGTCATTAATTTGATTGTCCAATATTTCCCTTATGATATAATGCCTCTCATAGCAAATGTGTACAGCGCGAGCTGAAAATGCATTTACAGCACTAAAAAACCAAACTTTTATAACAGCTAAACCAAACGTTTCCAATGTAAATTTCCACCTTTATATAGTGTAGAAAGGCATCCTGAAGCCTGGAAAGTCATTAATTTGATTGTCCAGTATTTCCCTTATGAGATAATGCCTCACATAGCAAATGTGTACAGCGCGAGCTGAAAATGCATTTACAGCACTAAAAAAACAAACTTTTATAACAGCTAAACTAAACGTTTCCAATGTAAATTTCCACCTTTATATAGTGTAAAAAGACATCCTGAAGCCTGGGCAGTCATTAATTTGATTGTCCAATATTTCCCTTATGAGATAATGCCTCTCATAGCAAATGTGTACAGCGCGAGCTGAAAATGCATTTACAGGACTAAAAACCCAAACTTTTATAACAGCTAAACCAAACGTTTCCAATGTAAATTTCCACCTTTATATAGTGTAGAAAGGCATCTTGAAGCCTGGAAAGTCATTAATTTGATTGTCCAGTATTTCCTTCATGAGATATTGCAACACTTAGAAAAGGTGTACAGCGCCAGCAGACAATGAATTTTCAGCACTAAAAAAACGAAACTTCATTAACAGCTAAACCAAACGTTTCCAATGTAAATTTCCACATTTATAGAGTGTAAAAAGGCATCCTGAAGCCTGGGAAGTCATTAATTTGATTGTCCAGTATTTCCCTTATGAGATAATGCCTCACATAGCAAATGTGTACAGCGCGAGCTGAAAATGCATTTACAGCACTAAAAAAACAAACTTTTATAACAGCTAAACTAAACGTTTCCAATGTAAATTTCCACCTTTATATAGTGTAAAAAGACATCCTGAAGCCTGGGCAGTCATTAATTTGATTGTCCAATATTTCCCTTATGAGATAATGCCTCTCATAGCAAATGTGTACAGCGCGAGCTGAAAATGCATTTACAGCACTAAAAAAACAAACTTTTATAACAGCTAAACCAAACGTTTCCAATGTAAATTTCCACCTTTATATAGTGTAGAAAGGCATCCTGAAGCCTGGAAAGTCATTAATTTGATTGTCCAGTATTTCCTTCATGAGATATTGCAACACTTAGAAAAAGTGTACAGCGCCAGCAGACAATGAATTTTCAGCACTAAAAAAACGAAACTTCATTAACAGCTAAACCAAACGTTTCCAATGTAAATTTCCACCTTTATATAGTGTAAAAAGACATCCTGAAGCCTGGGCAGTCATTAATTTGATTGTCCAGTATTTCCCTTATGAGATAATTCCTCACATAGCAAATGTGTACAGTGCGAGCTGAAAATGCATTTTCAGCACTAAAAAAACCAAACTTTTATAACAGCTAAACCAAACGTTTCCAATGTAAATTTCCACCTTTATATAGTGTAAAAAGACATCCTGGAGCCTGGGCAGTCATTAATTTGATTGTCCACTATTTCCCTTATGAGATAATGCCTCTCATAGCAAATGTGTACAGCGCGAGCTGAAAATGCATTTACAGCACTAAAAAAACAAACTTTTATAACAGCTAAACCAAACGTTTCCAATGTAAATTTCCACCTTTATATAGTGTAGAAAGGCATCCTGAAGCCTGGAAAGTCATTAATTTGATTGTCCAGTATTTCCTTCATGAGATATTGCAACACTTAGAAAAAGTGTACAGCGCCAGCAGACAATGAATTTTCAGCACTAAAAAAACGAAACTTCATTAACAGCTAAACCAAACGTTTCCAATGTAAATTTCCACCTTTATATAGTGTAAAAAGACATCCTGAAGCCTGGGCAGTCATTAATTTGATTGTCCAGTATTTCCCTTATGAGATAATGCCTCACATAGCAAATGTGTACAGTGCGAGCTGAAAATGCATTTTCAGCACTAAAAAAACCAAACTTTTATAACAGCTAAACCAAACGTTTCCAATGTAAATTTCCACCTTTATATAGTGTAAAAAGACATCCTGGAGCCTGGGCAGTCATTAATTTGATTGTCCACTATTTCCCTTATGAGATAATGCCTCTCATAGCAAATGTGTACAGCGCGAGCTGAAAATGCATTTACAGCACAAAAAAAAAAACTTTTATAACAGCTAAACCAAACGTTTCCAATGTACATTTCCACCTTTATATAGTGTAGAAAGGCATCCTGAAGCCTGGAAAGTCATTAATTTGATTGTCCAGTATTTCCTTCATGAGATATTGCAACACTTAGAAAAAGTGTACAGCGCCAGCAGACAATGAATTTTCAGCACTAAAAAAACGAAACTTCATTAACAGCTAAACCAAACGTTTCCAATGTAAATTTCCACATTTATAGAGTGTAAAAAGGCATCCTGAAGCCTGGGAAGTCATTAATTTGATTGTCCAGTATTTCCCTTATGAGATAATGCCTCACATAGCAAATGTGTACAGTGCGAGCTGAAAATGCATTTACAGCACTAAAAAACCAAACTTATATAACAGCTAAACCAAACGTTTCCAATGTAAATTTCCACCTTTATCTAGTGTAGAAAGGCATCCTGAAGCCTGGAAAGTCATTGATTTGATTGTCCAGTATTTCCTTCATGAGATATTGCAACACTTAGAAAAAGTGTACAGCGCCAGCAGACAATGAATTTTCAGCACTAAAAAAAACGAAACTTCATTAACAGCTAAACTAAACGTTTCCAATGTAAATTTCCACCTTTATATAGAGTAAAAAGACATCCTGAAGCCTGGGCAGCCATTAATTTGATTGTCCAATATCTCCCTTATGAGAAAATGCCTCTCATAGCAAATGTGTACAGCGCGAGCTGAAAATGCATTTATAGCACTAAAAAACCAAACTTTTATAACAGCTAAACCAAACGTTTCCAATGTAAATTTCCACCTTTATATAGTGTAAAAAGACATCCTGAAGCCTGGGCAGTCATTAATTTGATTGTCCAATATTTCCCTTATGAGATAATGCCTCTCATAGCAAATGTGTACAGCGCGAGCTGAAAATGCATTTACAGCACTAAAAAACCAAACTTTTATAACAGCTAAACCAAACGTTTCCAATGTAAATTTCCACCTTTATATACTGTAAAAAGACATCCTGAAGCCTGGGCAGTCATTAATTTGATTGTCCAATATTTCCCTTATTAGATAATGCCTCTCATAGCAAATGTGTACAGCGCGAGCTGAAAATGCATTTACAGCACTAAAAAAACAAACTTTTATAACAGCTAAACCAAACGTTTCCAATGTAAATTTCCACCTTTATATAGTGTAGAAAGGCATCCTGAAGCCTGGAAAGTCATTAATTTGATTGTCCAGTATTTCCTTCATGAGATATTGCAACACTTAGAAAAAGTGTACAGCGCCAGCAGACAATGAATTTTCAGCACTAAAAAAACGAAACTTCATTAACAGCTAAACCAAACGTTTCCAATGTAAATTTCCACATTTATAGAGTGTAAAAAGGCATCCTGAAGCCTGGGAAGTCATTAATTTGATTGTCCAGTATTTCCCTTATGAGATAATGCCTCACATAGCAAATGTGTACAGTGCGAGCTGAAAATGCATTTTCAGCACTAAAAAAACAAACTTTTATAACAGCTAAACCAAACGTTTCCAATGTAAATTTCCACCTTTATATAGTGTAAAAAGACATCCTGAAGCCTGGGCAGTCATTAATTTGATTGTCCAATATTTCCCTTATGAGATAATGCCTCTCATAGCAAATGTGTACAGCGCGAGCTGAAAATGCATTTACAGCACTAAAAAACCAAACTTTTATAACAGCTAAACCAAACGTTTCCAATGTAAATTTCCACCTTTATATAGTGTAAAAAGACATCCTGAAGCCTGGGCAGTCATTAATTTGATTGTCCAATATTTCCCTTATGAGATAATGCCTCTCATAGCAAATGTGTACAGCGCGAGCTGAAAATGCATTTACAGCACTAAAAAAACAAACTTTTATAACAGCTAAACCAAACGTTTCCAATGTAAATTTCCACCTTTATATAGTGTAGAAAGGCATCCTGAAGCCTGGAAAGTCATTAATTTGATTGTCCAGTATTTCCTTCATGAGATATTGCAACACTTAGAAAAAGTGTACAGCGCCAGCAGACAATGAATTTTCAGCACTAAAAAAACGAAACTTCATTAACAGCTAAACCAAACGTTTCCAATGTAAATTTCCACATTTATAGAGTGTAAAAAGGCATCCTGAAGCCTGGGAAGTCATTAATTTGATTGTCCAGTATTTCCCTTATGAGATAATGCCTCACATAGCAAATGTGTACAGTGCGAGCTGAAAATGCATTTTCAGCACTAAAAAAACAAACTTTTATAACAGCTAAACCAAACGTTTCCAATGTAAATTTCCACCTTTATATAGTGTAAAAAGACATCCTGAAGCCTGGGCAGTCATTAATTTGATTGTCCAATATTTCCCTTATGAGATAATGCCTCTCATAGCAAATGTGTACAGCGCGAGCTGAAAATGCATTTACAGCACTAAAAAACCAAACTTTTATAACAGCTAAACCAAACGTTTCCAATGTAAATTTCCACCTTTATATAGTGTAGAAAGGCATCCTGAAGCCTGGAAAGTCATTAATTTGATTGTCCAGTATTTCCTTCATGAGATATTGCAACACTTAGAAAAAGTGTACAGCGCCAGGAGACAATGAATTTTCAGCACTAAAAAACCGAAACTTCATTAACAGCTAAACTAAACGTTTCCAATGTAAATTTCCACCTTTATATAGTGTAAAAAGACATCCTGAAGCCTGGGCAGCCATTAATTTGATTGTCCAATATTTCCCTTATGAGATAATGCCTCTCATAGCAAATGTGTACAGCGCGAGCTGAAAATGCATTTACAGCACTAAAAAAACAAACTTTTATAACAGCTAAACCAAACGTTTCCAATGTAAATTTCCACCTTTATATAGTGTAAAAAGACATCCTGAAGCCTGGAAAGTCATTAATTTGATTGTCCAGTATTTCCTTCATGAGATATTGCAACACTTAGAAAAAGTGTACAGCGCCAGCAGACAATGACTTTTCAGCACTAAAAAAACGAAACTTCATTAACAGCTAAACCAAACGTTTCCAATGTAAATTTCTACCTTTATATAGTGTAGAAAGGCATCCTGAAGCCTGGAAAGTCATTAATTTGATTGTCCAGTATTTCCTTCATGAGATATTGCAACACTTAGAAAAAGTGTACAGCGCCAGCAGACAATGACTTTTCAGCACTAAAAAAACGAAACTTCATTAACAGCTAAACTAAACGTTTCCAATGTAAATTTCCACCTTTATATAGTGTAAAAAGACATCCTGATGCCTGGGCAGTCATTAATTTGATTGTCCAATATTTCCCTTATGATATAATGCCTCTCATAGCAAATGTGTACAGCGCGAGCTGAAAATGCATTTACAGCACTAAAAAACCAAACTTTTATAACAGCTAAACCAAACGTTTCCAATGTAAATTTCCACCTTTATATAGTGTAGAAAGGCATCCTGAAGCCTGGAAAGTCATTAATTTGATTGTCCAGTATTTCCCTTATGAGATAATGCCTCACATAGCAAATGTGTACAGCGCGAGCTGAAAATGCATTTACAGCACTAAAAAAACAAACTTTTATAACAGCTAAACTAAACGTTTCCAATGTAAATTTCCACCTTTATATAGTGTAAAAAGACATCCTGAAGCCTGGGCAGTCATTAATTTGATTGTCCAATATTTCCCTTATGAGATAATGCCTCTCATAGCAAATGTGTACAGCGCGAGCTGAAAATGCATTTACAGGACTAAAAACCCAAACTTTTATAACAGCTAAACCAAACGTTTCCAATGTAAATTTCCACCTTTATATAGTGTAGAAAGGCATCTTGAAGCCTGGAAAGTCATTAATTTGATTGTCCAGTATTTCCTTCATGAGATATTGCAACACTTAGAAAAGGTGTACAGCGCCAGCAGACAATGAATTTTCAGCACTAAAAAAACGAAACTTCATTAACAGCTAAACCAAACGTTTCCAATGTAAATTTCCACCTTTATATAGTGTAGAAA
This sequence comes from Idiotropiscis lumnitzeri, assembly GCF_059441095.1. Classification (NCBI taxonomy): domain Eukaryota; kingdom Metazoa; phylum Chordata; class Actinopteri; order Syngnathiformes; family Syngnathidae; genus Idiotropiscis; species Idiotropiscis lumnitzeri. Next base: position 94,432 of record NW_028283716.1, on the reverse strand, counting down.
GGCATCCTGAAGCCTGGAAAGTCATTAATTTGATTGTCCAGTATTTCCTTCATGAGATATTGCAACACTTAGAAAAAGTGTACAGCGCCAGCAGACAATGAATTTTCAGCACTAAAAAAACGAAACTTCATTAACAGCTAAACTAAACGTTTCCAATGTAAATTTCCACCTTTATATAGTGTAAAAAGACATCCTGAAGCCTGGGCAGTCATTAATTTGATTGTCCAATATTTCCCTTATGAGATAATGCCTCTCATAGCAAATGTGTACAGCGCGAGCTGAAAATGCATTTACAGCACTAAAAAAACAAACTTTTATAACAGCTAAACCAAACGTTTCCAATGTAAATTTCCACATTTATATAGTGTAGAAAGGCATCCTGAAGCCTGGAAAGTCATTAATTTGATTGTCCAGTATTTCCTTCATGAGATATTGCAACACTTAGAAAAAGTGTACAGCGCCAGCAGACAATGAATTTTCAGCACTAAAAAAACGAAACTTCATTAACAGCTAAACCAAACGTTTCCAATGTAAATTTCCACATTTATAGAGTGTAAAAGGGCATCCTGAAGCCTGGGAAGTCATTAATTTGATTGTCCAGTATTTCCCTTATGAGATAATGCCTCACATAGCAAATGTGTACAGCGCGAGCTGAAAATGCATTTACAGCACTAAAAAACCAAACTTTTATAACAGCTAAACCAAACGTTTCCAATGTAAATTTCCACCTTTATATAGTGTAAAAAGACATCCTGAAGCCTGGGCAGTCATTAATTTGATTGTCCAATATTTCCCTTATGAGATAATGCCTCTCATAGCAAATGTGTACAGCGCGAGCTGAAAATGCATTTACAGCACTAAAAAACCAAACTTTTATAACAGCTAAACCAAACGTTTCCAATGTAAATTTCCACCTTTATATAGTGTAGAAAGGCATCCTGAAGCCTGGAAAGTCATTAATTTGATTGTCCAGTATTTCCTTCATGAGATATTGCAACACTTAGAAAAAGTGTACAGCGCCAGCAGACAATGAATTTTCAGCACTAAAAAAACGAAACTTCATTAACAGCTAAACTAAACGTTTCCAATGTAAATTTCCACCTTTATATAGTGTAAAAAGACATCCTGAAGCCTGGGCAGTCATTAATTTGATTGTCCAATATTTCCCTTATGATATAATGCCTCTCATAGCAAATGTGTACAGCGCGAGCTGAAAATGCATTTACAGCACTAAAAAACCAAACTTTTATAACAGCTAAACCAAACGTTTCCAATGTAAATTTCCACCTTTATATAGTGTAGAAAGGCATCCTGAAGCCTGGAAAGTCATTAATTTGATTGTCCAGTATTTCCTTCATGAGATATTGCAACACTTAGAAAAAGTGTACAGCGCCAGCAGACAATGAATTTTCAGCACTAAAAAAACGAAACTTCATTAACAGCTAAACCAAACGTTTCCAATGTAAATTTCCACATTTATAGAGTGTAAAAAGGCATCCTGAAGCCTGGGAAGTCATTAATTTGATTGTCCAGTATTTCCCTTATGAGATAATGCCTCACATAGCAAATGTGTACAGTGCGAGCTGAAAATGCATTTTCAGCACTAAAAAACCAAACTTTTATAACAGCTAAACCAAACGTTTCCAATGTAAATTTCCACCTTTATATAGTGTAAAAAGACATCCTTAAGCCTGGGCAGTCATTAATTTGATTGTCCAGTATTTCCCTTATGAGATAATGCCTCACATAGCAAATGTGTACAGTGCGAGCTGAAAATGCATTTACAGCACTAAAAAACCAAACTTATATAACAGCTAAACCAAACGTTTCCAATGTAAATTTCCACCTTTATCTAGTGTAGAAAGGCATCCTGAAGCCTGGAAAGTCATTTATTTGATTGTCCAGTATTTCCTTCATGAGATATTGCAACACTTAGAAAAAGTGTACAGCGCCAGCAGACAATGAATTTTCAGCACTAAAAAAACGAAACTTCATTAACAGCTAAACTAAACGTTTCCAATGTAAATTTCCACCTTTATATAGTGTAAAAAGACATCCTGAAGCCTGGGCAGTCATTAATTTGATTGTCCAATATTTCCCTTATGAGATAATGCCTCTCATAGCAAATGTGTACAGCGCAAGCTGAAAATGCATTTACAGCACTAAAAAACCAAACTTTTATAACAGCTAAACCAAACGTTTCCAATGTAAATTTCCACATTTATATAGTGTAGAAAGGCATCCTGAAGCCTGGAAAGTCATTAATTTGATTGTCCAGTATTTCCTTCATGAGATATTGCAACACTTAGAAAAAGTGTACAGCGCCAGCAGACAATGAATTTTCAGCACTAAAAAAACGAAACTTCATTAACAGCTAAACCAAACGTTTCCAATGTAAATTTCCACATTTATAGAGTGTAAAAGGGCATCCTGAAGCCTGGGAAGTCATTAATTTGATTGTCCAGTATTTCCCTTATGAGATAATGCCTCACATAGCAAATGTGTACAGTGCGAGCTGAAAATGCATTTTCAGCACTAAAAAACCAAACTTTTATAACAGCTAAACCAAACGTTTCCAATGTAAATTTCCACCTTTATATAGTGTAAAAAGACATCCTGAAGCCTGGGCAGTCATTAATTTGTTTGTCCAGTATTTCCCTTATGAGATAATGCCTCACATAGCAAATGTGTACAGCGCGAGCTGAAAATGCATTTACAGCACTAAAAAAACAAACTTTTATAACAGCTAAACTAAAAGTTTCCAATGTAAATTTCCACCTTTATATAGTGTAAAAAGACATCCTGAAGCCTGGGCAGTCATTAATTTGATTGTCCAATATTTCCCTTATGAGATAATGCCTCTCATAGCAAATGTGTACAGCGCGAGCTGAAAATGCATTTACAGCACTAAAAAAACAAACTTTTATAACAGCTAAACCAAACGTTTCCAATGTAAATTTCCACATTTATATAGTGTAGAAAGGCATCCTGAAGCCTGGAAAGTCATTAATTTGATTGTCCAGTATTTCCTTCATGAGATATTGCAACACTTAGAAAAAGTGTACAGCGCCAGCAGACAATGAATTTTCAGCACTAAAAAAACGAAACTTCATTAACAGCTAAACCAAACGTTTCCAATGTAAATTTCCACATTTATAGAGTGTAAAAGGGCATCCTGAAGCCTGGGAAGTCATTAATTTGATTGTCCAGTATTTCCCTTATGAGATAATGCCTCACATAGCAAGTGTGTACAGTGCGAGCTGAAAATGCATTTTCAGCACTAAAAAACCAAACTTTTATAACAGCTAAACCAAACGTTTCCAATGTAAATTTCCACATTTATATAGTGTAGAAAGGCATCCTGAAGCCTGGAAAGTCATTAATTTGATTGTCCAGTATTTCCTTCATGAGATATTGCAACACTTAGAAAAAGTGTACAGCGCCAGCAGACAATGAATTTTCAGCACTAAAAAAACGAAACTTCATTAACAGCTAAACTAAACGTTTCCAATGTAAATTTCCACCTTTATATAGTGTAAAAAGACATCCTGAAGCCTGGGCAGTCATTAATTTGATTGTCCAATATTTCCCTTATGAGATAATGCCTCTCATAGCAAATGTGTACAGCGCGAGCTGAAAATGCATTTACAGCACTAAAAAACCAAACTTTTATAACAGCTAAACCAAACGTTTCCAATGTAAATTTCCACCTTTATATAGTGTAGAAAGGCATCCTGAAGCCTGGAAAGTCATTATTTGATTGTCCAGTATTTCCTTCATGAGATATTGCAACACTTAGAAAAAGTGTACAGCGCCAGCAGACAATGACTTTTCAGCACTAAAAAAACGAAACTTCATTAACAGCTAAACTAAACGTTTCCAATGTAAATTTCCACCTTTATATAGTGTAAAAAGACATCCTGAAGCCTGGGCAGTCATTAATTTGATTGTCCAATATTTCCCTTATGAGATAATGCCTCTCATAGCAAATGTGTACAGCGCGAGCTGAAAATGCATTTACAGCACTAAAAAACCAAACTTTTATAACAGCTAAACCAAACGTTTCCAATGTAAATTTCCACATTTATATAGTGTAGAAAGGCATCCTGAAGCCTGGAAAGTCATTAATTTGATTGTCCAGTATTTCCTTCATGAGATATTGCAACACTTAGAAAAAGTGTACAGCGCCAGCAGACAATGAATTTTCAGCACTAAAAAAACGAAACTTCATTAACAGCTAAACCAAACGTTTTCAATGTAAATTTCCACATTTATAGAGTGTAAAAGGGCATCCTGAAGCCTGGGAAGTCATTAATTTGATTGTCCAGGATTTCCCTTATGAGATAATGCCTCACATAGCAAATGTGTACAGTGCGAGCTGAAAATGCATTTTCAGCACTAAAAAACCAAACTTTTATAACAGCTAAACCAAACGTTTCCAATGTAAATTTCCACCTTTATATAGTGTAAAAAGACATCCTGAAGCCTGGGCAGTCATTAATTTGATTGTCCAGTATTTCCCTTATGAGATAATGCCTCACATAGCAAATGTGTACAGCGCGAGCTGAAAATGCATTTACAGCACTAAAAAAACAAACTTTTATAACAGCTAAACTAAAAGTTTCCAATGTAAATTTCCACCTTTATATAGTGTAAAAAGACATCCTGAAGCCTGGGCAGTCATTAATTTGATTGTCCAATATTTCCCTTATGAGATAATGCCTCTCATAGCAAATGTGTACAGCGCGAGCTGAAAATGCATTTACAGCACTAAAAAAACAAACTTTTATAACAGCTAAACCAAACGTTTCCAATGTAAATTTCCACCTTTATATAGTGTAGAAAGGCATCCTGAAGCCTGGAAAGTCATTAATTTGATTGTCCAGTATTTCCTTCATGAGATATTGCAACACTTAGAAAAAGTGTACAGCGCCAGCAGACAATGAATTTTCAGCACTAAAAAAACGAAACTTCATTAACAGCTAAACCAAACGTTTCCAATGTAAATTTCCACCTTTATATAGTGTAAAAAGACATCCTGAAGCCTGGGCAGTCATTAATTTGATTGTCCAGTATTTCCCTTATGAGATAATGCCTCACATAGCAAATGTGTACAGTGCGAGCTGAAAATGCATTTTCAGCACTAAAAAACCAAACTTTTATAACAGCTAAACATAACGTTTCCAATGTAAATTTCCACCTTTATATAGTGTAAAAAGACATCCTGAAGCCTGGGCAGTCATTAATTTGATTGTCCAATATTTCCCTTATGAGATAATGCCTCTCATAGCAAATGTGTACAGCGCGAGCTGAAAATGCATTTACAGCACTAAAAAACCAAACTTTTATAACAGCTAAACCAAACGTTTCCAATGTAAATTTCCACCTTTATATAGTGTAAAAAGACATCCTGAAGCCTGGGCAGTCATTAATTTGATTGTCCAATATTTCCCTTATGAGATAATGCCTCTCATAGCAAATGTGTACAGCGCGAGCTGAAAATGCATTTACAGCACTAAAAAACCAAACTTTTATAACAGCTAAACCAAACGTTTCCAATGTAAATTTCCACCTTTATATAGTGTAGAAAGGCATCCTGAAGCCTGGAAAGTCATTAATTTGATTGTCCAGTATTTCCTTCATGAGATATTGCAACACTTAGAAAAAGTGTACAGCGCCAGCAGACAATGACTTTTCAGCACTAAAAAAACGAAACTTCATTAACAGCTAAACTAAACGTTTCCAATGTAAATTTCCACCTTTTTATAGTGTAAAAAGACATCCTGAAGCCTGGGCAGTCATTAATTTGATTGTCCAATATTTCCCTTATGAGATAATGCCTCTCATAGCAAATGTGTACAGCGCGAGCTGAAAATGCATTTACAGCACTAAAAAACCAAACTTTTATAACAGCTAAACCAAACGTTTCCAATGTAAATTTCCACATTTATATAGTGTAGAAAGGCATCCTGAAGCCTGGAAAGTCATTAATTTGATTGTCCAGTATTTCCTTCATGAGATATTGCAACACTTAGAAAAAGTGTACAGCGCCAGCAGACAATGAATTTTCAGCACTAAAAAAACGAAACTTCATTAACAGCTAAACCAAACGTTTCCAATGTAAATTTCCACATTTATAGAGTGTAAAAGGGCATCCTGAAGCCTGGGAAGTCATTAATTTGATTGTCCAGTATTTCCCTTATGAGATAATGCCTCACATAGCAAATGTGTACAGTGCGAGCTGAAAATGCATTTTCAGCACTAAAAAACCAAACTTTTATAACAGCTAAACCAAACGTTTCCAATGTAAATTTCCACCTTTATATAGTGTAAAAAGACATCCTGAAGCCTGGGCAGTCATTAATTTGATTGTCCAGTATTTCCCTTATGAGATAATGCCTCACATAGCAAATGTGTACAGCGCGAGCTGAAAATGCATTTACAGCACTAAAAAAACAAACTTTTATAACAGCTAAACTAAACGTTTCCAATGTAAATTTCCACCTTTATATAGTGTAAAAAGACATCCTGAAGCCTGGGCAGTCATTAATTTGATTGTCCAATATTTCCCTTATGAGATAATGCCTCTCATAGCAAATGTGTACAGCGCGAGCTGAAAATGCATTTACAGCACTAAAAAAACAAACTTTTATAACAGCTAAACCAAACGTTTCCAATGTAAATTTCCACCTTTATATAGTGTAGAAAGGCATCCTGAAGCCTGGAAAGTCATTAATTTGATTGTCCAGTATTTCCTTCATGAGATATTGCAACACTTAGAAAAAGTGTACAGCGCCAGCAGACAATGAATTTTCAGCACTAAAAAAACGAAACTTCATTAACAGCTAAACCAAACGTTTCCAATGTAAATTTCCACATTTATATAGTGTAAAAAGACATCCTGAAGCCTGGGCAGCCATTAATTTGATTGTCCAATATTTCCCTTATGAGATAATGCCTCTCATAGCAAATGTGTACAGCGCGAGCTGAAAATGCATTTACAGCACTAAAAAACCAAACTTTTATAACAGCTAAACCAAACGTTTCCAATGTAAATTTCCACCTTTATATAGTGTAAAAAGACATCCTGAAGCCTGGGCAGTCATTAATTTGATTGTCCAATATTTCCCTTATGAGATAATGCCTCTCATAGCAAATGTGTACAGCGCGAGCTGAAAATGCATTTACAGCACTAAAAAACCAAACTTTTATAACAGCTAAACCAAACGTTTCCAATGTAAATTTCTACCTTTATATAGTGTAGAAAGGCATCCTGAAGCCTGGAAAGTCATTAATTTGATTGTCCAGTATTTCCTTCATGAGATATTGCAACACTTAGAAAAAGTGTACAGCGCCAGCAGACAATGAATTTTCAGCACTAAAAAAACGAAACTTCATTAACAGCTAAACTAAACGTTTCCAATGTAAATTTCCACCTTTATATAGTGTAAAAAGACATCCTGAAGCCTGGGCAGTCATTAATTTGATTGTCCAATATTTCCCTTATGATATAATGCCTCTCATAGCAAATGTGTACATCGCGAGCTGAAAATGCATTTACAGCACTAAAAAACCAAACTTTTATAACAGCTAAACCAAACGTTTCCAATGTAAATTTCCACCTTTATATAGTGTAGAAAGGCATCCTGAAGCCTGGAAAGTCATTAATTTGATTGTCCAGTATTTCCTTCATGAGATATTGCAACACTTAGAAAAAGTGTACAGCGCCAGCAGACAATGAATTTTCAGCACTAAAAAAACGAAACTTCATTAACAGCTAAACCAAACGTTTCCAATGTAAATTTCCACATTTATAGAGTGTAAAAAGGCATCCTGAAGCCTGGGAAGTCATTAATTTGATTGTCCAGTATTTCCCTTATGAGATAATGCCTCACATAGCAAATGTGTACAGTGCGAGCTGAAAATGCATTTTCAGCACTAAAAAACCAAACTTTTATAACAGCTAAACCAAACGTTTCCAATGTAAATTTCCACCTTTATATAGTGTAAAAAGACATCCTGAAGCCTGGGCAGTCATTAATTTGATTGTCCAGTATTTCCCTTATGAGATAATGCCTCACATAGCAAATGTGTACAGCGCGAGCTGAAAATGCATTTACACAGCACTAAAAAAACAAACTTTTATAACAGCTAAACTAAACGTTTCCAATGTAAATTTCCACCTTTATATAGTGTAAAAAGACATCCTGAAGCCTGGGCAGTCATTAATTTGATTGTCCAATATTTCCCTTATGAGATAATGCCTCTCATAGCAAATGTGTACAGCGCGAGCTGAAAATGCATTTACAGGACTAAAAACCCAAACTTTTATAACAGCTAAACCAAACGTTTCCAATGTAAATTTCCACCTTTATATAGTGTAGAAAGGCATCTTGAAGCCTGGAAAGTCATTAATTTGATTGTCCAGTATTTCCTTCATGAGATATTGCAACACTTAGAAGAGGTGTACAGCGCCAGCAGACAATGAATTTTCAGCACTAAAAAAACGAAACTTCATTAACAGCTAAACCAAACGTTTCCAATGTAAATTTCCACATTTATAGAGTGTAAAAAGGCATCCTGAAGCCTGGGAAGTCATTAATTTGATTGTCCAGTATTTCCCTTATGAGATAATGCCTCACATAGCAAATGTGTACAGTGCGAGCTGAAAATGCATTTTCAGCACTAAAAAAACAAACTTTTATCACAGCTAAACCAAACGTTTCCAATGTATATTTCCACCTTTATATAGTGTAAAAAGACATCCTGAAGCCTGGGCAGTCATTAATTCGATTGTCCAATATTTCCTTTATGAGATAATGCCTCTCATAGCAAATGTGTACAGCGCGAGCTGAAAATGCATTTACAGCACTAAAAAACCAAACTTTTATAACAGCTAAACCAAACGTTTCCAATGTAAATTTCCACCTTTATATAGTGTAAAAAGGCATCCTGAAGCCTGGAAAGTCATTAATTTGATTGTCCAGTATTTCCTTCATGAGATAATGCCTCACATAGCAAATGTGTACAGTGCGAGATGAAAATGCATTTTCAGCACTAAAAAACCAAACTTTTATAACAGCTAAAGCAAACGTTTCCAATGTAAATTCCACCTTTATATAGTGTAAAAAGACATCCTGAAGCCTGGGCAGTCATTAATTTGATTGTCCAATATTTCCCTTATGAGATAATGCCTCTCATAGCAAATGTGTACAGCGCGAGCTGAAAATGCATTTACAGCACTAAAAAACCAAACTTTTATAACAGCTAAACCAAACGTTTCCAATGTAAATTTCCACCTTTATATAGTGTAGAAAGGCATCCTGAAGCCTGGAAAGTCATTAATTTGATTGTCCAGTATTTCCTTCATGAGATATTGCAACACTTAGAAAAAGTGTACAGCGCCAGGAGACAATGAATTTTCAGCACTAAAAAACCGAAACTTCATTAACAGCTAAACTAAACGTTTCCAATGTAAATTCCCACCTTTATATAGTGTAAAAAGACATCCTGAAGCCTGGGCAGCCATTAATTTGATTGTCCAATATTTCCCTTATGAGATAATGCCTCTCATAGCAAATGTGTACAGCGCGAGCTGAAAATGCATTTACAGCACTAAAAAACCAAACTTTTATAACAGCTAAACCAAACGTTTCCAATGTAAATTTCCACCTTTATATAGTGTAAAAAGACATCCTGAAGCCTGGGCAGTCATTAATTTGATTGTCCAATATTTCCCTTATGAGATAATGCCTCTCATAGCAAATGTGTACAGCGCGAGCTGAAAATGCATTTACAGCACTAAAAAACCAAACTTTTATAACAGCTAAACCAAACGTTTCCAATGTAAATTTCTACCTTTATATAGTGTAGAAAGGCATCCTGAAGCCTGGAAAGTCATTAATTTGATTGTCCAGTATTTCCTTCATGAGATATTGCAACACTTAGAAAAAGTGTACAGCGCCAGCAGACAATGAATTTTCAGCACTAAAAAAACGAAACTTCATTAACAGCTAAACTAAACGTTTCCAATGTAAATTTCCACCTTTATATAGTGTAAAAAGACATCCTGAAGCCTGGGCAGTCATTAATTTGATTGTCCAATATTTCCCTTATGAGATAATGCCTCTCATAGCAAATGTGTACAGCGCGAGCTGAAAATGCATTTACAGCACTAAAAAACCAAACTTTTATAACAGCTAAACCAAACGTTTCCAATGTAAATTTCCACATTTATATAGTGTAGAAAGGCATCCTGAAGCCTGGAAAGTCATTAATTTGATTGTCCAGTATTTCCTTCATGAGATATTGCAACACTTAGAAAAAGTGTACAGCGCCAGCAGACAATGAATTTTCAGCACTAAAAAAACGAAACTTCATTAACAGCTAAACCAAACGTTTCCAATGTAAATTTCCACATTTATAGAGTGTAAAAGGGCATCCTGAAGCCTGGGAAGTCATTAATTTGATTGTCCAGTATTTCCCTTATGAGATAATGCCTCACATAGCAAATGTGTACAGTGCGAGCTGAAAATGCATTTTCAGCACTAAAAAACCAAACTTTTATAACAGCTAAACCAAACGTTTCCAATGTAAATTTCCACCTTTATATAGTGTAAAAAGACATCCTGAAGCCTGGGCAGTCATTAATTTGATTGTCCAGTATTTCCCTTATGAGATAATGCCTCACATAGCAAATGTGTACAGCGCGAGCTGAAAATGCATTTACAGCACTAAAAAAACAAACTTTTATAACAGCTAAACTAAACGTTTCCAATGTAAATTTCCACCTTTATATAGTGTAAAAAGACATCCTGAAGCCTGGGCAGTCATTAATTTGATTGTCCAATATTTCCCTTATGAGATAATGCCTCTCATAGCAAATGTGTACAGCGCGAGCTGAAAATGCATTTACAGCACTAAAAAAACAAACTTTTATAACAGCTAAACCAAACGTTTCCAATGTAAATTTCCACCTTTATATAGTGTAGAAAGGCATCCTGAAGCCTGGAAAGTCATTAATTTGATTGTCCAGTATTTCCTTCATGAGATATTGCAACACTTAGAAAAAGTGTACAGCGCCAGCAGACAATGAATTTTCAGCACTAAAAAAACGAAACTTCATTAACAGCTAAACCAAACGTTTCCAATGTAAATTTCCACCTTTATATAGTGTAAAAAGACATCCTGAAGCCTGGGCAGTCATTAATTTGATTGTCCAGTATTTCCCTTATGAGATAATTCCTCACATAGCAAATGTGTACAGTGCGAGCTGAAAATGCATTTTCAGCACTAAAAAAACCAAACTTTTATAACAGCTAAACCAAACGTTTCCAATGTAAATTTCCACCTTTATATAGTGTAAAAAGACATCCTGGAGCCTGGGCAGTCATTAATTTGATTGTCCACTATTTCCCTTATGAGATAATGCCTCTCATAGCAAATGTGTACAGCGCGAGCTGAAAATGCATTTACAGCACTAAAAAAACAAACTTTTATAACAGCTAAACCAAACGTTTCCAATGTACATTTCCACCTTTATATAGTGTAGAAAGGCATCCTGAAGCCTGGAAAGTCATTAATTTGATTGTCCAGTATTTCCTTCATGAGATATTGCAACACTTAGAAAAAGTGTACAGCGCCAGCAGACAATGAATTTTCAGCACTAAAAAAACGAAACTTCATTAACAGCTAAACCAAACGTTTCCAATGTAAATTTCCACATTTATAGAGTGTAAAAAGGCATCCTGAAGCCTGGGAAGTCATTAATTTGATTGTCCAGTATTTCCCTTATGAGATAATGCCTCACATAGCAAATGTGTACAGTGCGAGCTGAAAATGCATTTACAGCACTAAAAAAACAAACTTATATAACAGCTAAACCAAACGTTTCCAATGTAAATTTCCACCTTTATCTAGTGTAGAAAGGCATCCTGAAGCCTGGAAAGTCATTGATTTGATTGTCCAGTATTTCCTTCATGAGATATTGCAACACTTAGAAAAAGTGTACAGCGCCAGCAGACAATGAATTTTCAGCACTAAAAAAAACGAAACTTCATTAACAGCTAAACTAAACGTTTCCAATGTAAATTTCCACCTTTATATAGAGTAAAAAGACATCCTGAAGCCTGGGCAGCCATTAATTTGATTGTCCAATATCTCCCTTATGAGATAATGCCTCTCATAGCAAATGTGTACAGCGCGAGCTGAAAATGCATTTATAGCACTAAAAAACCAAACTTTTATAACAGCTAAACCAAACGTTTCCAATGTAAATTTCCACCTTTATATAGTGTAAAAAGACATCCTGAAGCCTGGGCAGTCATTAATTTGATTGTCCAATATTTCCCTTATTAGATAATGCCTCTCATAGCAAATGTGTACAGCGCGAGCTGAAAATGCATTTACAGCACTAAAAAAACAAACTTTTATAACAGCTAAACCAAACGTTTCCAATGTAAATTTCCACCTTTATATAGTGTAGAAAGGCATCCTGAAGCCTGGAAAGTCATTAATTTGATTGTCCAGTATTTCCTTCATGAGATATTGCAACACTTAGAAAAAGTGTACAGCGCCAGCAGACAATGAATTTTCAGCACTAAAAAAACCAAACTTCATTAACAGCTAAACCAAACGTTTCCAATGTAAATTTCCACATTTATAGAGTGTAAAAAGGCATCCTGAAGCCTGGGAAGTCATTAATTTGATTGTCCAGTATTTCCCTTATGAGATAATGCCTCACATAGCAAATGTGTACAGTGCGAGCTGAAAATGCATTTTCAGCACTAAAAAAACAAACTTTTATAACAGCTAAACCAAACGTTTCCAATGTAAATTTCCACCTTTATATAGTGTAAAAAGACATCCTGAAGCCTGGGCAGTCATTAATTTGATTGTCCAATATTTCCCTTATGAGATAATGCCTCTCATAGCAAATGTGTACAGCGCGAGCTGAAAATGCATTTACAGCACTAAAAAACCAAACTTTTATAACAGCTAAACCAAACGTTTCCAATGTAAATTTCCACCTTTATATAGTGTAGAAAGGCATCCTGAAGCCTGGAAAGTCATTAATTTGATTGTCCAGTATTTCCTTCATGAGATATTGCAACACTTAGAAAAAGTGTAACAGCGCCAGGAGACAATGAATTTTCAGCACTAAAAAACCGAAACTTCATTAACAGCTAAACTAAACGTTTCCAATGTAAATTTCCACCTTTATATAGTGTAAAAAGACATCCTGAAGCCTGGGCAGCCATTAATTTGATTGTCCAATATTTCCCTTATGAGATAATCCCTCTCATAGCAAATGTGTACAGCGCGAGCTGAAAATGCATTTACAGCACTAAAAAAACAAACTTTTATAACAGCTAAACCAAACGTTTCCAATGTAAATTTCCACCTTTATATAGTGTAAAAAGACATCCTGAAGCCTGGGCAGTCATTAATTTGATTGTCCAATATTTCCCTTATGAGATAATGCCTCTCATAGCAAATGTGTACAGCGCGAGCTGAAAATGCATTTACAGCACTAAAAAACCAAACTTTTATAACAGCTAAACCAAACGTTTCCAATGTAAATTTCTACCTTTATATAGTGTAGAAAGGCATCCTGAAGCCTGGAAAGTCATTAATTTGATTGTCCAGTATTTCCTTCATGAGATATTGCAACACTTAGAAAAAGTGTACAGCGCCAGCAGACAATGACTTTTCAGCACTAAAAAAACGAAACTTCATTAACAGCTAAACTAAACGTTTCCAATGTAAATTTCCACCTTTATATAGTGTAAAAAGACATCCTGATGCCTGGGCAGTCATTAATTTGATTGTCCAATATTTCCCTTATGATATAATGCCTCTCATAGCAAATGTGTACAGCGCGAGCTGAAAATGCATTTACAGCACTAAAAAACCAAACTTTTATAACAGCTAAACCAAACGTTTCCAATGTAAATTTCCACCTTTATATAGTGTAGAAAGGCATCCTGAAGCCTGGAAAGTCATTAATTTGATTGTCCAGTATTTCCTTCATGAGATATTGCAACACTTAGAAAAAGTGTACAGCGCCAGCAGACAATGAATTTTCAGCACTAAAAAAACGAAACTTCATTAACAGCTAAACCAAACGTTTCCAATGTAAATTTCCACATTTATAGAGTGTAAAAAGGCATCCTGAAGCCTGGGAAGTCATTAATTTGATTGTCCAGTATTTCCCTTATGAGATAATGCCTCACATAGCAAATGTGTACAGTGCGAGCTGAAAATGCATTTTCAGCACTAAAAAACCAAACTTTTATAACAGCTAAACCAAACGTTTCCAATGTAAATTTCCACCTTTATATAGTGTAAAAAGACATCCTGAAGCCTGGGCAGTCATTAATTTGATTGTCCAGTATTTCCCTTATGAGATAATGCCTCACATAGCAAATGTGTACAGCGCGAGCTGAAAATGCATTTACAGCACTAAAAAAACAAACTTTTATAACAGCTAAACTAAACGTTTCCAATGTAAATTTCCACCTTTATATAGTGTAAAAAGACATCCTGAAGCCTGGGCAGTCATTAATTTGATTGTCCAATATGTCCCTTATGAGATAATGCCTCTCATAGCAAATGTGTACAGCGCGAGCTGAAAATGCATTTACAGGACTAAAAACCCAAACTTTTATAACAGCTAAACCAAACGTTTCCAATGTAAATTTCCACCTTTATATAGTGTAGAAAGGCATCTTGAAGCCTGGAAAGTCATTAATTTGATTGTCCAGTATTTCCTTCATGAGATATTGCAACACTTAGAAAAGGTGTACAGCGCCAGCAGACAATGAATTTTCAGCACTAAAAAAACGAAACTTCATTAACAGCTAAACCAAACGTTTCCAATGTAAATTTCCACATTTATAGAGTGTAAAAAGGCATCCTGAAGCCTGGGAAGTCATTAATTTGATTGTCCAGTATTTCCCTTATGAGATAATGCCTCACATAGCAAATGTGTACAGCGCGAGCTGAAAATGCATTTACAGCACTAAAAAACCAAACTTTTATAACAGCTAAACCAAACGTTTCCAATGTAAATTTCCACCTTTATATAGTGTAAAAAGACATCCTGAAGCCTGGGCAGTCATTAATTCGATTGTCCAATATTTCCTTTATGAGATAATGCCTCTCATAGCAAATGTGTACAGCGCGAGCTGAAAATGCATTTACAGCACTAAAAAACCAAACTTTTATAACAGCTAAACCAAACGTTTCCAATGTAAATTTCCACCTTTATATAGTGTAAAAAGGCATCCTGAAGCCTGGAAAGTCATTAATTTGATTGTCCAGTATTTCCTTCATGAAATAATGCCTCACATAGCAAATGTGTACAGTGCGAGCTGAAAATGCATTTTCAGCACTAAAAAACCAAACTTTTATAACAGCTAAAGCAAACGTTTCCAATGTAAATTCCACCTTTATATAGTGTAAAAAGAAATCCTGAAGCCTGGGCAGTCATTAATTTGATTGTCCAATATTTCCCTTATGAGATAATGCCTCTCATAGCAAATGTGTACAGCGCGAGCTGAAAATGCATTTACAGCACTAAAAAACCAAACTTTTATAACAGCTAAACCAAACGTTTCCAATGTAAATTTCCACCTTTATATAGTGTAGAAAGGCATCCTGAAGCCTGGAAAGTCATTAATTTGATTGTCCAGTATTTCCTTCATGAGATATTGCAACACTTAGAAAAAGTGTACAGCGCCAGGAGACAATGAATTTTCAGCACTAAAAAACCGAAGCTTCATTAACAGCTAAACTAAACGTTTCCAATGTAAATTTCCACCTTTATATAGTGTAAAAAGTCATCCTGAAGCCTGGGCAGCCATTAATTTGATTGTCCAATATTTCCCTTATGAGATAATGCCTCTCATAGCAAATGTGTACAGCGCGAGCTGAAAATGCATTTACAGCACTAAAAAACCAAACTTTTATAACAGCTAAACCAAACGTTTCCAATGTAAATTTCCACCTTTATATAGTGTAAAAAGACATCCTGAAGCCTGGGCAGTCATTAATTTGATTGTCCAATATTTCCCTTATGAGATAATGCCTCTCATAGCAAATGTGTACAGCGCGAGCTGAAAATGCATTTACAGCACTAAAAAACCAAACTTTTATAACAGCTAAACCAAACGTTTCCAATGTAAATTTCTACCTTTATATAGTGTAGAAAGGCATCCTGAAGCCTGGAAAGTCATTAATTTGATTGTCCAGTATTTCCTTCATGAGATATTGCAACACTTAGAAAAAGTGTACAGCGCCAGCAGACAATGAATTTTCAGCACTAAAAAAACGAAACTTCATTAACAGCTAAACCAAACGTTTCCAATGTAAATTTCCACATTTATAGAGTGTAAAAAGGCATCCTGAAGCCTGGGAAGTCATTAATTTGATTGTCCAGTATTTCCCTTATGAGATAATGCCTCACATAGCAAATGTGTACAGTGCGAGCTGAAAATGCATTTACAGCACTAAAAAACCAAACTTATATAACAGCTAAACCAAACGTTTCCAATGTAAATTTCCACCTTTATCTAGTGTAGAAAGGCATCCTGAAGCCTGGAAAGTCATTGATTTGATTGTCCAGTATTTCCTTCATGAGATATTGCAACACTTAGAAAAAGTGTACAGCGCCAGCAGACAATGAATTTTCAGCACTAAAAAAACGAAACTTCATTAACAGCTAAACTAAACGTTTCCAATGTAAATTTCCACCTTTATATAGTGTAAAAAGACATCCTGAAGCCTGGGCAGTCATTAATTTGATTGTCCAATATTTCCCTTATGAGATAATGCCTCTCATAGCAAATGTGTACAGCGCGAGCTGAAAATGCATTTACAGCACTAAAAAAACAAACTTTTATAACAGCTAAACCAAACGTTTCCAATGTAAATTTCCACCTTTATATAGTGTAGAAAGGCATCCTGAAGCCTGGAAAGTCATTAATTTGATTGTCCAGTATTTCCTTCATGAGATATTGCAACACTTAGAAAAAGTGTACAGCGCCAGCAGACAATGAATTTTCAGCACTAAAAAAACGAAACTTCATTAACAGCTAAACCAAACGTTTCCAATGTAAATTTCCACATTTATATAGTGTAAAAAGACATCCTGAAGCCTGGGCAGCCATTAATTTGATTGTCCAATATTTCCCTTATGAGATAATGCCTCTCATAGCAAATGTGTACAGCGCGAGCTGAAAATGCATTTACAGCACTAAAAAACCAAACTTTTATAACAGCTAAACCAAACGTTTCCAATGTAAATTTCCACCTTTATATAGTGTAAAAAGACATCCTGAAGCCTGGGCAGTCATTAATTTGATTGTCCAATATTTCCCTTATGAGATAATGCCTCTCATAGCAAATGTGTACAGCGCGAGCTGAAAATGCATTTACAGCAATAAAAAACCAAACTTTTATAACAGCTAAACCAAACGTTTCCAATGTAAATTTCTACCTTTATATAGTGTAGAAAGGCATCCTGAAGCCTGGAAAGTCATTAATTTGATTGTCCAGTATTTCCTTCATGAGATATTGCAACACTTAGAAAAAGTGTACAGCGCCAGCAGACAATGAATTTTCAGCACTAAAAAAACGAAACTTCATTAACAGCTAAACCAAACGTTTCCAATGTAAATTTCCACATTTATAGAGTGTAAAAAGGCATCCTGAAGCCTGGGAAGTCATTAATTTGATTGTCCAGTATTTCCCTTATGAGATAATGCCTCACATAGCAAATGTGTACAGTGCGAGCTGAAAATGCATTTTCAGCACTAAAAAACCAAACTTTTATAACAGCTAAACCAAACGTTTCCAATGTAAATTTCCACCTTTATATAGTGTAAAAAGACATCCTGAAGCCTGGGCAGTCATTAATTTGATTGTCCAGTATTTCCCTTATGAGATAATGCCTCACATAGCAAATGTGTACAGCGCGAGCTGAAAATGCATTTACAGCACTAAAAAAACAAACTTTTATAACAGCTAAACTAAACGTTTCCAATGTAAATTTCCACCTTTATATAGTGTAAAAAGACATCCTGAAGCCTGGGCAGTCATTAATTTGATTGTCCAATATTTCCCTTATGAGATAATGCCTCGCATAGCAAATGTGTACAGCGCGAGCTGAAAATGCATTTACAGGACTAAAAACCCAAACTTTTATAACAGCTAAACCAAACGTTTCCAATGTAAATTTCCACCTTTATATAGTGTAGAAAGGCATCTTGAAGCCTGGAAAGTCATTAATTTGATTGTCCAGTATTTCCTTCATGAGATATTGCAACACTTAGAAAAGGTGTACAGCGCCAGCAGACAATGAATTTTCAGCACTAAAAAAACGAAACTTCATTAACAGCTAAACCAAACGTTTCCAATGTAAATTTCCACATTTATAGAGTGTAAAAAGGCATCCTGAAGCCTGGGAAGTCATTAATTTGATTGTCCAGTATTTCCCTTATGAGATAATGCCTCACATAGCAAATGTGTACAGTGCGAGCTGAAAATGCATTTACAGCACTAAAAAACCAAACTTATATAACAGCTAAACCAAACGTTTCCAATGTAAATTTCCACCTTTATCTAGTGTAGAAAGGCATCCTGAAGCCTGGAAAGTCATTGATTTGATTGTCCAGTATTTCCTTCATGAGATATTGCAACACTTAGAAAAAGTGTACAGCGCCAGCAGACAATGAATTTTCAGCACTAAAAAAAACGAAACTTCATTAACAGCTAAACTAAACGTTTCCAATGTAAATTTCCACCTTTATATAGAGTAAAAAGACATCCTGAAGCCTGGGCAGCCATTAATTTGATTGTCCAATATCTCCCTTATGAGATAATGCCTCTCATAGCAAATGTGTACAGCGCTAGCTGAAAATGCATTTATAGCACTAAAAAACCAAACTTTTATAACAGCTAAACCAAACGTTTCCAATGTAAATTTCCACCTTTATATAGTGTAAAAAGACATCCTGAAGCCTGGGCAGTCATTAATTTGATTGTCCAATATTTCCCTTATTAGATAATGCCTCTCATAGCAAATGTGTACAGCGCGAGCTGAAAATGCATTTACAGCACTAAAAAAACAAACTTTTATAACAGCTAAACCAAACGTTTCCAATGTAAATTTCCACCTTTATATAGTGTAGAAAGGCATCCTGAAGCCTGGAAAGTCATTAATTTGATTGTCCAGTATTTCCTTCATGAGATATTGCAACACTTAGAAAAAGTGTACAGCGCCAGCAGACAATGAATTTTCAGCACTAAAAAAACGAAACTTCATTAACAGCTAAACCAAACGTTTCCAATGTAAATTTCCACATTTATAGAGTGTAAAAAGGCATCCTGAAGCCTGGGAAGTCATTAATTTGATTGTCCAGTATTTCCCTTATGAGATAATGCCTCACATAGCAAATGTGTACAGTGCGAGCTGAAAATGCATTTTCAGCACTAAAAAAACAAACTTTTATAACAGCTAAACCAAACGTTTCCAATGTAAATTTCCACCTTTATATAGTGTAAAAAGACATCCTGAAGCCTGGGCAGTCATTAATTTGATTGTCCAATATTTCCCTTATGAGATAATGCCTCTCATAGCAAATGTGTACAGCGCGAGCTGAAAATGCATTTACAGCACTAAAAAACCAAACTTTTATAACAGCTAAACCAAACGTTTCCAATGTAAATTTCCACCTTTATATAGTGTAGAAAGGCATCCTGAAGCCTGGAAAGTCATTAATTTGATTGTCCAGTATTTCCTTCATGAGATATTGCAACACTTAGAAAAAGTGTACAGCGCCAGGAGACAATGAATTTTCAGCACTAAAAAACCGAAACTTCATTAACAGCTAAACTAAACGTTTCCAATGTAAATTTCCACCTTTATATAGTGTAAAAAGACATCCTGAAGCCTGGGCAGCCATTAATTTGATTGTCCAATATTTCCCTTATGAGATAATGCCTCTCATAGCAAATGTGTACAGCGCGAGCTGAAAATGCATTTACAGCACTAAAAAAACAAACTTTTATAACAGCTAAACCAAACGTTTCCAATGTAAATTTCCACCTTTATATAGTGTAAAAAGACATCCTGAAGCCTGGGCAGTCATTAATTTGATTGTCCAATATTTCCCTTATGAGATAATGCCTCTCATAGCAAATGTGTACAGCGCGAGCTGAAAATGCATTTACAGCACTAAAAAACCAAACTTTTATAACAGCTAAACCAAACGTTTCCAATGTAAATTTCTACCTTTATATAGTGTAGAAAGGCATCCTGAAGCCTGGAAAGTCATTAATTTGATTGTCCAGTATTTCCTTCATGAGATATTGCAACACTTAGAAAAAGTGTACAGCGCCAGCAGACAATGACTTTTCAGCACTAAAAAAACGAAACTTCATTAACAGCTAAACTAAACGTTTCCAATGTAAATTTCCACCTTTATATAGTGTAAAAAGACATCCTGATGCCTGGGCAGTCATTAATTTGATTGTCCAATATTTCCCTTATGATATAATGCCTCTCATAGCAAATGTGTACAGCGCGAGCTGAAAATGCATTTACAGCACTAAAAAACCAAACTTTTATAACAGCTAAACCAAACGTTTCCAATGTAAATTTCCACCTTTATATAGTGTAGAAAGGCATCCTGAAGCCTGGAAAGTCATTAATTTGATTGTCCAGTATTTCCTTCATGAGATATTGCAACACTTAGAAAAAGTGTACAGCGCCAGCAGACAATGAATTTTCAGCACTAAAAAAACGAAACTTCATTAACAGCTAAACCAAACGTTTCCAATGTAAATTTCCACATTTATAGAGTGTAAAAAGGCATCCTGAAGCCTGGGAAGTCATTAATTTGATTGTCCAGTATTTCCCTTATGAGATAATGCCTCACATAGCAAATGTGTACAGTGCGAGCTGAAAATGCATTTTCAGCACTAAAAAACCAAACTTTTATAACAGCTAAACCAAACGTTTCCAATGTAAATTTCCACCTTTATATAGTGTAAAAAGACATCCTGAAGCCTGGGCAGTCATTAATTTGATTGTCCAGTATTTCCCTTATGAGATAATGCCTCACATAGCAAATGTGTACAGCGCGAGCTGAAAATGCATTTACAGCACTAAAAAAAACAAACTTTTATAACAGCTAAACTAAACGTTTCCAATGTAAATTTCCACCTTTATATAGTGTAAAAAGACATCCTGAAGCCTGGGCAGTCATTAATTTGATTGTCCAATATGTCCCTTATGAGATAATGCCTCTCATAGCAAATGTGTACAGCGCGAGCTGAAAATGCATTTACAGGACTAAAAACCCAAACTTTTATAACAGCTAAACCAAACGTTTCCAATGTAAATTTCCACCTTTATATAGTGTAGAAAGGCATCTTGAAGCCTGGAAAGTCATTAATTTGATTGTCCAGTATTTCCTTCATGAGATATTGCAACACTTAGAAAAGGTGTACAGCGCCAGCAGACAATGAATTTTCAGCACTAAAAAAACGAAACTTCATTAACAGCTAAACCAAACGTTTCCAATGTAAATTTCCACATTTATAGAGTGTAAAAAGGCATCCTGAAGCCTGGGAAGTCATTAATTTGATTGTCCAGTATTTCCCTTATGAGATAATGCCTCTCATAGCAAATGTGTACAGCGCGAGCTGAAAATGCATTTACAGCACTAAAAAAACAAACTTTTATAACAGCTAAACCAAACGTTTCCAATGTAAATTTCCACCTTTATATAGTGTAAAAAGACATCCTGAAGCCTGGGCAGTCATTAATTTGATTGTCCAATATTTCCCTTATGAGATAATGCCTCTCATAGCAAATGTGTACAGCGCGAGCTGAAAATGCATTTACAGCACTAAAAAAACAAACTTTTATAACAGCTAAACCAAACGTTTCCAATGTAAATTTCCACCTTTATATAGTGTAAAAAGACATCCTGAAGCCTGGGCAGTCATTAATTTGATTGTCCAATATTTCCCTTATGAGATAATGCCTCTCATAGCAAATGTGTACAGCGCGAGCTGAAAATGCATTTACAGCACTAAAAAACCAAACTTTTATAACAGCTAAACCAAACGTTTCCAATGTACATTTCCACCTTTATATAGTGTAGAAAGGCATCCTGAAGCCTGGAAAGTCATTAATTTGATTGTCCAGTATTTCCTTCATGAGATATTGCAACACTTAGAAAAAGTGTACAGCGCCAGCAGACAATGAATTTTCAGCACTAAAAAAACGAAACTTCATTAACAGCTAAACTAAAAGTTTCCAATGTAAATTTCCACCTTTATATAGTGTAAAAAGACATCCTGAAGCCTGGGCAGTCATTAATTCGATTGTCCAATATTTCCTTTATGAGATAATGCCTCTCATAGCAAATGTGTACAGCGCGAGCTGAAAATGCATTTACAGCACTAAAAAACCAAACTTTTATAACAGCTAAACCAAACGTTTCCAATGTAGATTTCCACCTTTATATAGTGTAAAAAGGCATCCTGAAGCCTGGAAAGTCATTAATTTGATTGTCCAGTATTTCCTTCATGAAATAATGCCTCACATAGCAAATGTGTACAGTGCGAGCTGAAAATGCATTTTCAGCACTAAAAAACCAAACTTTTATAACAGCTAAAGCAAACGTTTCCAATGTAAATTCCACCTTTATATAGTGTAAAAAGAAATCCTGAAGCCTGGGCAGTCATTAATTTGATTGTCCAATATTTCCCTTATGAGATAATGCCTCTCATAGCAAATGTGTACAGCGCGAGCTGAAAATGCATTTACAGCACTAAAAAACCAAACTTTTATAACAGCTAAACCAAACGTTTCCAATGTAAATTTCCACCTTTATATAGTGTAGAAAGGCATCCTGAAGCCTGGAAAGTCATTAATTTGATTGTCCAGTATTTCCTTCATGAGATATTGCAACACTTAGAAAAAGTGTACAGCGCCAGGAGACAATGAATTTTCAGCACTAAAAAACCGAAGCTTCATTAACAGCTAAACTAAACGTTTCCAATGTAAATTTCCACCTTTATATAGTGTAAAAAGTCATCCTGAAGCCTGGGCAGCCATTAATTTGATTGTCCAATATTTCCCTTATGAGATAATGCCTCTCATAGCAAATGTGTACAGCGCGAGCTGAAAATGCATTTACAGCACTAAAAAAACAAACTTTTATAACAGCTAAACCAAACGTTTCCAATGTAAATTTCCACCTTTATATAGTGTAAAAAGACATCCTGAAGCCTGGGCAGTCATTAATTTGATTGTCCAATATTTCCCTTATGAGATAATGCCTCTCATAGCAAATGTGTACAGCGCGAGCTGAAAATGCATTTACAGCACTAAAAAACCAAACTTTTATAACAGCTAAACCAAACGTTTCCAATGTAAATTTCTACCTTTATATAGTGTAGAAAGGCATCCTGAAGCCTGGAAAGTCATTAATTTGATTGTCCAGTATTTCCTTCATGAGATATTGCAACACTTAGAAAAAGTGTACAGCGCCAGCAGACAATGAATTTTCAGCACTAAAAAAACGAAACTTCATTAACAGCTAAACCAAACGTTTCCAATGTAAATTTCCACATTTATAGAGTGTAAAAAGGCATCCTGAAGCCTGGGAAGTCATTAATTTGATTGTCCAGTATTTCCCTTATGAGATAATGCCTCACATAGCAAATGTGTACAGTGCGAGCTGAAAATGCATTTACAGCACTAAAAAACCAAACTTATATAACAGCTAAACCAAACGTTTCCAATGTAAATTTCCACCTTTATCTAGTGTAGAAAGGCATCCTGAAGCCTGGAAAGTCATTGATTTGATTGTCCAGTATTTCCTTCATGAGATATTGCAACACTTAGAAAAAGTGTACAGCGCCAGCAGACAATGAATTTTCAGCACTAAAAAAACGAAACTTCATTAACAGCTAAACTAAACGTTTCCAATGTAAATTTCCACCTTTATATAGTGTAAAAAGACATCCTGAAGCCTGGGCAGTCATTAATTTGATTGTCCAATATTTCCCTTATGAGATAATGCCTCTCATAGCAAATGTGTACAGCGCGAGCTGAAAATGCATTTACAGCACTAAAAAACCAAACTTTTATAACAGCTAAACCAAACGTTTCCAATGTAAATTTCCACATTTATATAGTGTAGAAAGGCATCCTGAAGCCTGGAAAGTCATTAATTTGATTGTCCAGTATTTCCTTCATGAGATATTGCAACACTTAGAAAAAGTGTACAGCGCCAGCAGACGATGAATTTTCAGCACTAAAAAAACGAAACTTCATTAACAGCTAAACCAAACGTTTCCAATGTAAATTTCCACATTTATAGAGTGTAAAAGGGCATCCTGAAGCCTGGGAAGTCATTAATTTGATTGTCCAGTATTTCCCTTATGAGATAATGCCTCACATAGCAAATGTGTACAGTGCGAGCTGAAAATGCATTTTCAGCACTAAAAAAACAAACTTTTATAACAGCTAAACCAAACGTTTCCAATGTAAATTTCCACCTTTATATAGTGTAGAAAGACATCCTGAAGCCTGGGCAGTCATTAATTTGATTGTCCAGTATTTCCCTTATGAGATAATGCCTCACATAGCAAATGTGTACAGCGCGAGCTGAAAATGCATTTACAGCACTAAAAAAACAAACTTTTATAACAGCTAAACCAAACGTTTCCAATGTACATTTCCACCTTTATATAGTGTAGAAAGGCATCCTGAAGCCTGGAAAGTCATTAATTTGATTGTCCAGTATTTCCTTCATGAGATATTGCAACACTTAGAAAAAGTGTACAGCGCCAGCAGACAATGAATTTTCAGCACTAAAAAAACGAAACTTCATTAACAGCTAAACCAAACGTTTCCAATGTAAATTTCCACATTTATAGAGTGTAAAAAGGCATCCTGAAGCCTGGGAAGTCATTAATTTGATTGTCCAGTATTTCCCTTATGAGATAATGCCTCACATAGCAAATGTGTACAGTGCGAGCTGAAAATGCATTTACAGCACTAAAAAACCAAACTTATATAACAGCTAAACCAAACGTTTCCAATGTAAATTTCCACCTTTGTCTAGTGTAGAAAGGCATCCTGAAGCCTGGAAAGTCATTGATTTGATTGTCCAGTATTTCCTTCATGAGATATTGCAACACTTAGAAAAAGTGTACAGCGCCAGCAGACAATGAATTTTCAGCACTAAAAAAAACGAAACTTCATTAACAGCTAAACTAAACGTTTCCAATGTAAATTTCCACCTTTATATAGAGTAAAAAGACATCCTGAAGCCTGGGCAGCCATTAATTTGATTGTCCAATATTTCCCTTATGAGATAATGCCTCTCATAGCAAATGTGTACAGCGCGAGCTGAAAATGCATTTACAGCACTAAAAAACCAAACTTTTATAACAGCTAAACCAAACGTTTCCAATGTAAATTTCCACCTTTATATAGTGTAAAAAGACATCCTGAAGCCTGGGCAGTCATTAATTTGATTGTCCAATATTTCCCTTATGAGATAATGCCTCTCATAGCAAATGTGTACAGCGCGAGCTGAAAATGCATTTACAGCACTAAAAAACCAAACTTTTATAACAGCTAAACCAAACGTTTCCAATGTAAATTTCCACCTTTATATAGTGTAGAAAGGCATCCTGAAGCCTGGAAAGTCATTAATTTGATTGTCCAGTATTTCCTTCATGAGATATTGCAACACTTAGAAAAAGTGTACAGCGCCAGCAGACAATGACTTTTCAGCACTAAAAAAACGAAACTTCATTAACAGCTAAACTAAACGTTTCCAATGTAAATTTCCACCTTTATATAGTGTAAAAAGACATCCTGAAGCCTGGGCAGTCATTAATTTGATTGTCCAATATTTCCCTTATGAGATAATGCCTCTCATAGCAAATGTGTACAGCGCGAGCTGAAAATGCATTTACAGCACTAAAAAACCAAACTTTTATAACAGCTAAACCAAACGTTTCCAATGTAAATTTCCACATTTATATAGTGTAGAAAGGCATCCTGAAGCCTGGAAAGTCATTAATTTGATTGTCCAGTATTTCCTTCATGAGATATTGCAACACTTAGAAAAAGTGTACAGCGCCAGCAGACAATGAATTTTCAGCACTAAAAAAAACGAAACTTCATTAACAGCTAAACTAAACGTTTCCAATGTAAATTTCCACCTTTATATAGAGTAAAAAGACATCCTGAAGCCTGGGCAGCCATTAATTTGATTGTCCAATATTTCCCTTATGAGATAATGCCTCTCATAGCAAATGTGTACAGCGCGAGCTGAAAATGCATTTACAGCACTAAAAAACCAAACTTTTATAACAGCTAAACCAAACGTTTCCAATGTAAATTTCCACCTTTATATAGTGTAAAAAGACATCCTGAAGCCTGGGCAGTCATTAATTTGATTGTCCAATATTTCCCTTATGAGATAATGCCTCTCATAGCAAATGTGTACAGCGCGAGCTGAAAATGCATTTACAGCACTAAAAAACCAAACTTTTATAACAGCTAAACCAAACGTTTCCAATGTAAATTTCCACCTTTATATAGTGTAAAAAGACATTCTGAAGCCTGGGCAGTCATTAATTTGATTGTCCAATATTTCCCTTATGAGATAATGCCTCTCATAGCAAATGTGTACAGCGCGAGCTGAAAATGCATTTACAGCACTAAAAAACCAAACTTTTATAACAGCTAAACCAAACGTTTCCAATGTAAATTTCCACCTTTATATAGTGTAGAAAGGCATCCTGAAGCCTGGAAAGTCATTAATTTGATTGTCCAGTATTTCCTTCATGAGATATTGCAACACTTAGAAAAAGTGTACAGCGCCAGCAGACAATGACTTTTCAGCACTAAAAAAACGAAACTTCATTAACAGCTAAACTAAACGTTTCCAATGTAAATTTCCACCTTTATATAGTGTAAAAAGACATCCTGAAGCCTGGGCAGTCATTAATTTGATTGTCCAATATTTCCCTTATGAGATAATGCCTCTCATAGCAAATGTGTACAGCGCGAGCTGAAAATGCATTTACAGCACTAAAAAAACAAACTTTTATAACAGCTAAACCAAACGTTTCCAATGTAAATTTCCACCTTTATATAGTGTAGAAAGGCATCCTGAAGCCTGGAAAGTCATTAATTTGATTGTCCAGTATTTCCTTCATGAGATATTGCAACACTTAGAAAAAGTGTACAGCGCCAGCAGACAATGAATTTTCAGCACTAAAAAAACGAAACTTCATTAACAGCTAAACCAAACGTTTCCAATGTAAATTTCCACATTTATATAGTGTAAAAAGACATCCTGAAGCCTGGGCAGCCATTAATTTGATTGTCCAATATTTCCCTTATGAGATAATGCCTCTCATAGCAAATGTGTACAGCGCGAGCTGAAAATGCATTTACAGCACTAAAAAACCAAACTTTTATAACAGCTAAACCAAACGTTTCCAATGTAAATTTCCACCTTTATATAGTGTAAAAAGACATCCTGAAGCCTGGGCAGTCATTAATTTGATTGTCCAATATTTCCCTTATGAGATAATGCCTCTCATAGCAAATGTGTACAGCGCGAGCTGAAAATGCATTTACAGCACTAAAAAACCAAACTTTTATAACAGCTAAACCAAACGTTTCCAATGTAAATTTCTACCTTTATATAGTGTAGAAAGGCATCCTGAAGCCTGGAAAGTCATTAATTTGATTGTCCAGTATTTCCTTCATGAGATATTGCAACACTTAGAAAAAGTGTACAGCGCCAGCAGACAATGAATTTTCAGCACTAAAAAAACGAAACTTCATTAACAGCTAAACCAAACGTTTCCAATGTAAATTTCCACATTTATAGAGTGTAAAAAGGCATCCTGAAGCCTGGGAAGTCATTAATTTGATTGTCCAGTATTTCCCTTATGAGATAATGCCTCACATAGCAAATGTGTACAGTGCGAGCTGAAAATGCATTTTCAGCACTAAAAAACCAAACTTTTATAACAGCTAAACCAAACGTTTCCAATGTAAATTTCCACCTTTATATAGTGTAAAAAGACATCCTGAAACCTGGGCAGTCATTAATTTGATTGTCCAGTATTTCCCTTATGAGATAATGCCTCACATAGCAAATGTGTACAGCGCGAGCTGAAAATGCATTTACAGCACTAAAAAAACAAACTTTTATAACAGCTAAACTAAACGTTTCCAATGTAAATTTCCACCTTTATATAGTGTAAAAAGACATCCTGAAGCCTGGGCAGTCATTAATTTGATTGTCCAATATTTCCCTTATGAGATAATGCCTCTCATAGCAAATGTGTACAGCGCGAGCTGAAAATGCATTTACAGGACTAAAAACCCAAACTTTTATAACAGCTAAACCAAACGTTTCCAATGTAAATTTCCACCTTTATATAGTGTAGAAAGGCATCTTGAAGCCTGGAAAGTCATTAATTTGATTGTCCAGTATTTCCTTCATGAGATATTGCAACACTTAGAAAAGGTGTACAGCGCCAGCAGACAATGAATTTTCAGCACTAAAAAAACGAAACTTCATTAACAGCTAAACCAAACGTTTCCAATGTAAATTTCCACATTTATAGAGTGTAAAAAGGCATCCTGAAGCCTGGGAAGTCATTAATTTGATTGTCCAGTATTTCCCTTATGAGATAATGCCTCACATAGCAAATGTGTACAGTGCGAGCTGAAAATGCATTTTCAGCACTAAAAAAACAAACTTTTATCACAGCTAAACCAAACGTTTCCAATGTAAATTTCCACCTTTATATAGTGTAAAAAGACATCCTGAAGCCTGGGCAGTCATTAATTCGATTGTCCAATATTTCCTTTATGAGATAATGCCTCTCATAGCAAATGTGTACAGCGCGAGCTGAAAATGCATTTACAGCACTAAAAAACCAAACTTTTATAACAGCTAAACCAAACGTTTCCAATGTAAATTTCCACCTTTATATCGTGTAAAAAGGCATCCTGAAGCCTGGAAAGTCATTAATTTGATTGTCCAGTATTTCCTTCATGAGATAATGCCTCACATAGCAAATGTGTACAGTGCGAGCTGAAAATGCATTTTCAGCACTAAAAAACCAAACTTTTATAACAGCTAAAGCAAACGTTTCCAATGTAAATTCCACCTTTATATAGTGTAAAAAGACATCCTGAAGCCTGGGCAGTCATTAATTTGATTGTCCAATATTTCCCTTATGAGATAATGCCTCTCATAGCAAATGTGTACAGCGCGAGCTGAAAATGCATTTACAGCACTAAAAAACCAAACTTTTATAACAGCTAAACCAAACGTTTCCAATGTAAATTTCCACCTTTATATAGTGTAGAAAGGCATCCTGAAGCCTGGAAAGTCATTAATTTGATTGTCCAGTATTTCCTTCATGAGATATTGCAACACTTAGAAAAAGTGTACAGCGCCAGGAGACAATGAATTTTCAGCACTAAAAAACCGAAACTTCATTAACAGCTAAACTAAACGTTTCCAATGTAAATTCCCACCTTTATATAGTGTAAAAAGACATCCTGAAGCCTGGGCAGCCATTAATTTGATTGTCCAATATTTCCCTTATGAGATAATGCCTCTCATAGCAAATGTGTACAGCGCGAGCTGAAAATGCATTTACAGCACTAAAAAACCAAACTTTTATAACAGCTAAACCAAACGTTTCCAATGTAAATTTCCACCTTTATATAGTGTAAAAAGACATCCTGAAGCCTGGGCAGTCATTAATTTGATTGTCCAATATTTCCCTTATGAGATAATGCCTCTCATAGCAAATGTGTACAGCGCGAGCTGAAAATGCATTTACAGCACTAAAAAACCAAACTTTTATAACAGCTAAACCAAACGTTTCCAATGTAAATTTCTACCTTTATATAGTGTAGAAAGGCATCCTGAAGCCTGGAAAGTCATTAATTTGATTGTCCAGTATTTCCTTCATGAGATATTGCAACACTTAGAAAAAGTGTACAGCGCCAGCAGACAATGAATTTTCAGCACTAAAAAAACGAAACTTCATTAACAGCTAAACTAAACGTTTCCAATGTAAATTTCCACCTTTATATAGTGTAAAAAGACATCCTGAAGCCTGGGCAGTCATTAATTTGATTGTCCAATATTTCCCTTATGAGATAATGCCTCTCATAGCAAATGTGTACAGCGCGAGCTGAAAATGCATTTACAGCACTAAAAAACCAAACTTTTATAACAGCTAAACCAAACGTTTCCAATGTAAATTTCCACATTTATATAGTGTAGAAAGGCATCCTGAAGCCTGGAAAGTCATTAATTTGATTGTCCAGTATTTCCTTCATGAGATATTGCAACACTTAGAAAAAGTGTACAGCGCCAGCAGACAATGAATTTTCAGCACTAAAAAAACGAAACTTCATTAACAGCTAAACCAAACGTTTCCAATGTAAATTTCCACATTTATAGAGTGTAAAAGGGCATCCTGAAGCCTGGGAAGTCATTAATTTGATTGTCCAGTATTTCCCTTATGAGATAATGCCTCACATAGCAAATGTGTACAGTGCGAGCTGAAAATGCATTTTCAGCACTAAAAAACCAAACTTTTATAACAGCTAAACCAAACGTTTCCAATGTAAATTTCCACCTTTATATAGTGTAAAAAGACATCCTGAAGCCTGGGCAGTCATTAATTTGATTGTCCAGTATTTCCCTTATGAGATAATGCCTCACATAGCAAATGTGTACAGCGCGAGCTGAAAATGCATTTACAGCACTAAAAAAACAAACTTTTATAACAGCTAAACTAAACGTTTCCAATGTAAATTTCCACCTTTATATAGTGTAAAAAGACATCCTGAAGCCTGGGCAGTCATTAATTTGATTGTCCAATATTTCCCTTATGAGATAATGCCTCTCATAGCAAATGTGTACAGCGCGAGCTGAAAATGCATTTACAGCACTAAAAAAACAAACTTTTATAACAGCTAAACCAAACGTTTCCAATGTAAATTTCCACCTTTATATAGTGTAGAAAGGCATCCTGAAGCCTGGAAAGTCATTAATTTGATTGTCCAGTATTTCCTTCATGAGATATTGCAACACTTAGAAAAGGTGTACAGCGCCAGCAGACAATGAATTTTCAGCACTAAAAAAACGAAACTTCATTAACAGCTAAACCAAACGTTTCCAATGTAAATTTCCACCTTTATATAGTGTAAAAAGACATCCTGAAGCCTGGGCAGTCATTAATTTGATTGTCCAGTATTTCCCTTATGAGATAATGCCTCACATAGCAAATGTGTACAGTGCGAGCTGAAAATGCATTTTCAGCACTAAAAAAACCAAACTTTTATAACAGCTAAACCAAACGTTTCCAATGTAAATTTCCACCTTTATATAGTGTAAAAAGACATCCTGGAGCCTGGGCAGTCATTAATTTGATTGTCCACTATTTCCCTTATGAGATAATGCCTCTCATAGCAAATGTGTACAGCGCGAGCTGAAAATGCATTTACAGCACTAAAAAAACAAACTTTTATAACAGCTAAACCAAACGTTTCCAATGTACATTTCCACCTTTATATAGTGTAGAAAGGCATCCTGAAGCCTGGAAAGTCATTAATTTGATTGTCCAGTATTTCCTTCATGAGATATTGCAACACTTAGAAAAAGTGTACAGCGCCAGCAGACAATGAATTTTCAGCACTAAAAAAAACGAAACTTCATTAACAGCTAAACCAAACGTTTCCAATGTAAATTTCCACATTTATAGAGTGTAAAAAGGCATCCTGAAGCCTGGGAAGTCATTAATTTGATTGTCCAGTATTTCCCTTATGAGATAATGCCTCACATAGCAAATGTGTACAGTGCGAGCTGAAAATGCATTTACAGCACTAAAAAACCAAACTTATATAACAGCTAAACCAAACGTTTCCAATGTAAATTTCCACCTTTATCTAGTGTAGAAAGGCATCCTGAAGCCTGGAAAGTCATTAATTTGATTGTCCAGTATTTCCTTCATGAGATATTGCAACACTTAGAAAAAGTGTACAGCGCCAGCAGACAATGAATTTTCAGCACTAAAAAAACGAAACTTCATTAACAGCTAAACCAAACGTTTCCAATGTAAATTTCCACCTTTATATAGTGTAAAAAGACATCCTGAAGCCTGGGCAGTCATTAATTTGATTGTCCAATATTTCCCTTATGAGATAATGCCTCTCATAGCAAATGTGTACAGCGCGAGCTGAAAATGCATTTACAGCACTAAAAAACCAAACTTTTATAACAGCTAAACCAAACGTTTCCAATGTAAATTTCTACCTTTATATAGTGTAGAAAGGCATCCTGAAGCCTGGAAAGTCATTAATTTGATTGTCCAGTATTTCCTTCATGAGATATTGCAGCACTTAGAAAAAGTGTACAGCGCCAGCAGACAATGAATTTTCAGCACTAAAAAAACGAAACTTCATTAACAGCTAAACTAAACGTTTCCAATGTAAATTTCCACCTTTATATAGTGTAAAAAGACATCCTGAAGCCTGGGCAGTCATTAATTTGATTGTCCAATATTTCCCTTATGAGATAATGCCTCTCATAGCAAATGTGTACAGCACGAGCTGAAAATGCATTTACAGCACTAAAAAACCAAACTTTTATAACAGCTAAACCAAACGTTTCCAATGTAAATTTCCACATTTATATAGTGTAGAAAGGCATCCTGAAGCCTGGAAAGTCATTAATTTGATTGTCCAGTATTTCCTTCATGAGATATTGCAACACTTAGAAAAAGTGTACAGCGCCAGCAGACAATGAATTTTCAGCACTAAAAAAACGAAACTTCATTAACAGCTAAACCAAACGTTTCCAATGTAAATTTCCACATTTATAGAGTGTAAAAGGGCATCCTGAAGCCTGGGAAGTCATTAATTTGATTGTCCAGTATTTCCCTTATGAGATAATGCCTCACATAGCAAATGTGTACAGTGCGAGCTGAAAATGCATTTTCAGCACTAAAAAACCAAACTTTTATAACAGCTAAACCAAACGTTTCCAATGTAAATTTCCACCTTTATATAGTGTAAAAAGACATCCTGAAGCCTGGGCAGTCATTAATTTGATTGTCCAGTATTTCCCTTATGAGATAATGCCTCACATAGCAAATGTGTACAGCGCGAGCTGAAAATGCATTTACAGCACTAAAAAAACAAACTTTTATAACAGCTAAACTAAACGTTTCCAATGTAAATTTCCACCTTTATATAGTGTAAAAAGACATCCTGAAGCCTGGGCAGTCATTAATTTGATTGTCCAATATTTCCCTTATGAGATAATGCCTCTCATAGCAAATGTGTACAGCGCGAGCTGAAAATGCATTTACAGCACTAAAAAACCAAACTTTTATAACAGCTAAACCAAACGTTTCCAATGTAAATTTCCACCTTTATATAGTGTAGAAAGGCATCCTGAAGCCTGGAAAGTCATTAATTTGATTGTCCAGTATTTCCTTCATGAGATATTGCAACACTTAGAAAAAGTGTACAGCGCCAGCAGACAATGAATTTTCAGCACTAAAAAAACACGAAACTTCATTAACAGCTAAACTAAACGTTTCCAATGTAAATTTCCACCTTTATATAGTGTAAAAAGACATCCTGAAGCCTGGGCAGTCATTAATTTGATTGTCCAATATTTCCCTTATGAGATAATGCCTCTCATTGCAAATGTGTACAGCGCGAGCTGAAAATGCATTTACAGCACGAAAAAAACAAACTTTTATAACAGCTAAACCAAACGTTTCCAATGTAAATTTCCACCTTTATAGAGTGTAAAAAGGCATCCTGAAGCCTGGAAAGTCATTAATTTGATTGTCCAGTATTTCCTTCATGAGATATTGCAACACTTAGAAAAAGTGTACAGCGCCAGCAGACAATGAATTTTCAGCACTAAAAAAACGAAACTTCATTAACAGCTAAACTAAACGTTTCCAATGTAAATTTCCACCTTTATATAGTGTAAAAAGACATCCTGAAGCCTGGGAAGTCATTAATTTGATTGTCCAGTATTTCCCTTATGAGATAATGCCTCACATAGCAAATGTGTACAGTGCGAGCTGAAAATGCATTTTAAGCACTAAAAAACCAAACTTTTATAACAGCTAAACCAAACGTTTCCAATGTAAATTTCCACCTTTATATAGTGTAAAAAGACATCCTGAAGCCTGGGCAGTCATTAATTTGATTGTCCAATATTTCCCTTATGAGATAATGCCTCTCATAGCAAATGTGTACAGCGCGAGCTGAAAATGTATTTACAGCACTAAAAAAACAAACTTTTATAACAGCTAAACCAAACGTTTCCAATGTAAATTTCCACCTTTATATAGTGTAGAAAGGCATCCTGAAGCCTGGAAAGTCATAAATTTGATTGTCCAGTATTTCCTTCATGAGATATTGCAACACTTAGAAAAAGTGTACAGCGCCAGCAGACAATGAATTTTCAGCACTAAAAAAACGAAACTTCATTAACAGCTAAACTAAACGTTTCCAATGTATATTTCCACCTTTATATAGTGTAAAAAGACATCCTGAAGCCTGGGCAGTTATTAATTTGATTGTCCAATATTTCCCTTATGAGATAATGCCTCTCATAGCAAATATGTACAGCGCGAGCTGAAAATGCATTTACAGCACTAAAAAACCAAACTTTTATAACAGCTAAACCAAACGTTTCCAATGTACATTTCCACCTTTATATAGTGTAGAAAGGCATCCTGAAGCCTGGAAAGTCATTAATTTGATTGTCCAGTATTTCCTTCATGAGATATTGCAACACTTAGAAAAAGTGTACCGCGCCAGCAGACAATGAATTTTCAGCACTAAAAAAACGAAACTTCATTAACAGCTAAACTAAACGTTTCCAATGTAAATTTCCACCTTTATATAGTGTAAAAAGACATCCTGAAGCCTAGGCAGCCATTAATTTGATTGTCCAATATTTCCCTTATGAGATAATGCCTCACATAGCAAATGTGTACAGCGCGAGCTGAAAATGCATTTACAGCACTAAAAAAACAAACTTTTATAACAGCTAAACCAAACGTTTCCAATGTAAATTTCCACCTTTATATAGTGTAAAAAGACATCCTGAAGCCTGGGCAGTCATTAATTTGATTGTCCAATATTTCCTTCATGAGATATTGCAACACTTAGAAAAAGTGTACAGCGCCAGCAGACAATGAATTTTCAGCACTAAAAAAACGAAACTTCATTAACAGCTAAACTAAACGTTTCCAATGTAAATTTCCACCTTTATATAGTGTAAAAAG
Source organism: Idiotropiscis lumnitzeri (assembly GCF_059441095.1). NCBI lineage: Eukaryota > Metazoa > Chordata > Actinopteri > Syngnathiformes > Syngnathidae > Idiotropiscis > Idiotropiscis lumnitzeri. The sequence continues at coordinate 59,017 of NW_028283716.1, read as the reverse complement.
ACATCCTGAAGCCTGGGCAGTCATTAATTTGATTGTCCAATATTTCCCTTATGATATAATGCCTCTCATAGCAAATGTGTACAGCGCGAGCTGAAAATGCATTTACAGGACTAAAAACCCAAACTTTTATAACAGCTAAACCAAACGTTTCCAATGTAAATTTCCACCTTTATATAGTGTAGAAAGGCATCTTGAAGCCTGGAAAGTCATTAATTTGATTGTCCAGTATTTCCTTCATGAGATATTGCAACACTTAGAAAAGGTGTACAGCGCCAGCAGACAATGAATTTTCAGCACTAAAAAAACGAAACTTCATTAACAGCTAAACCAAACGTTTCCAATGTAAATTTCCACATTTATAGAGTGTAAAAAGGCATCCTGAAGCCTGGGAAGTCATTAATTTGATTGTCCAGTATTTCCCTTATGAGATAATGCCTCACATAGCAAATGTGTACAGTGCGAGCTGAAAATGCATTTTCAGCACTAAAAAACCAAACTTTTATAACAGCTAAAGCAAACGTTTCCAATGTAAATTCCACCTTTATATAGTGTAAAAAGACATCCTGAAGCCTGGGCAGTCATTAATTTGATTGTCCAATATTTCCCTTATGAGATAATGCCTCTCATAGCAAATGTGTACAGCGCGAGCTGAAAATGCATTTACAGCACTAAAAAACCAAACTTTTATAACAGCTAAACCAAACGTTTCCAATGTAAATTTCCACCTTTATATAGTGTAGAAAGGCATCCTGAAGCCTGGAAAGTCATTGATTTGATTGTCCAGTATTTCCTTCATGAGATATTGCAACACTTAGAAAAAGTGTACAGCGTCAGCAGACAATGAATTTTCAGCACTAAAAAAAACGAAACTTCATTAACAGCTAAACTAAACGTTTCCAATGTAAATTTCCACCTTTATATAGAGTAAAAAGACATCCTGAAGCCTGGGCAGCCATTAATTTGATTGCCCAATATTTCCCTTATGAGATAATGCCTCTCATAGCAAATGTGTACAGCGCGAGCTGAAAATGCATTTACAGCACTAAAAAACCAAACTTTTATAACAGCTAAACCAAACGTTTCCAATGTAAATTTCCACCTTTATATAGTGTAAAAAGACATCCTGAAGCCTGGGCAGTCATTAATTTGATTGTCCAATATTTCCCTTATGAGATAATGCCTCTCATAGCAAATGTGTACAGCGCGAGCTGAAAATGCATTTACAGCACTAAAAAACCAAACTTTTATAACAGCTAAACCAAACGTTTCCAATGTAAATTTCCACCTTTATATAGTGTAAAAAGACATCCTGAAGCCTGGGCAGTCATTAATTTGATTGTCCAATATTTCCCTTATGAGATAATGCCTCTCATAGCAAATGTGTACAGCGCGAGCTGAAAATGCATTTACAGCACTAAAAAACCAAACTTTTATAACAGCTAAACCAAACGTTTCCAATGTAAATTTCCACCTTTATATAGTGTAGAAAGGCATCCTGAAGCCTGGAAAGTCATTAATTTGATTGTTCAGTATTTCCTTCATGAGATATTGCAACACTTAGAAAAAGTGTACAGCGCCAGCAGACAATGACTTTTCAGCACTAAAAAAACGAAACTTCATTAACAGCTAAACTAAACGTTTCCAATGTAAATTTCCACCTTTATATAGTGTAAAAAGACATCCTGAAGCCTGGGCAGTCATTAATTTGATTGTCCAATATTTCCCTTATGAGATAATGCCTCTCATAGCAAATGTGTACAGCGCGAGCTGAAAATGCATTTACAGCACTAAAAAAACAAACTTTTATAACAGCTAAACCAAACGTTTCCAATGTAAATTTCCACCTTTATATAGTGTAGAAAGGCATCCTGAAGCCTGGAAAGTCATTAATTTGATTGTCCAGTATTTCCTTCATGAGATATTGCAACACTTAGAAAAAGTGTACAGCGCCAGCAGACAATGAATTTTCAGCACAAAAAAAACGAAACTTCATTAACAGCTAAACCAAACGTTTCCAATGTAAATTTCCACATTTATATAGTGTAAAAAGACATCCTGAAGCCTGGGCAGCCATTAATTTGATTGTCCAATATTTCCCTTATGAGATAATGCCTCTCATAGCAAATGTGTACAGCGCGAGCTGAAAATGCATTTACAGCACTAACAAACCAAACTTTTATAACAGCTAAACCAAACGTTTCCAATGTAAATTTCTACCTTTATATAGTGTAGAAAGGCATCCTGAAGCCTGGAAAGTCATTAATTTGATTGTCCAGTATTTCCTTCATGAGATATTGCAACACTTAGAAAAAGTGTACAGCGCCAGCAGACAATGAATTTTCAGCACTAAAAAAACGAAACTTCATTAACAGCTAAACCAAACGTTTCCAATGTAAATTTCCACATTTATAGAGTGTAAAAAGGCATCCTGAAGCCTGGGAAGTCATTAATTTGATTGTCCAGTATTTCCCTTATGAGATAATGCCTCACATAGCAAATGTGTACAGTGCGAGCTGAAAATGCATTTTCAGCACTAAAAAACCAAACTTTTATAACAGCTAAACCAAACGTTTCCAATGTAAATTTCCACCTTTATATAGTGTAAAAAGACATCCTGAAGCCTGGGCAGTCATTAATTTGATTGTCCAGTATTTCCCTTATGAGATAATGCCTCACATAGCAAATGTGTACAGCGCGAGCTGAAAATGCATTTACAGCACTAAAAAAACAAACTTTTATAACAGCTAAACTAAACGTTTCCAATGTAAATTTCCACCTTTATATAGTGTAAAAAGACATCCTGAAGCCTGGGCAGTCATTAATTTGATTGTCCAATATTTCCCTTATGAGATAATGCCTCTCATAGCAAATGTGTACAGCGCGAGCTGAAAATGCATTTACAGGACTAAAAACCCAAACTTTTATAACAGCTAAACCAAACGTTTCCAATGTAAATTTCCACCTTTATATAGTGTAGAAAGGCATCTTGAAGCCTGGAAAGTCATTAATTTGATTGTCCAGTATTTCCTTCATGAGATATTGCAACACTTAGAAAAGGTGTACAGCGCCAGCAGACAATGAATTTTCAGCACTAAAAAAACGAAACTTCATTAACAGCTAAACCAAACGTTTCCAATGTAAATTTCCACATTTATAGAGTGTAAAAAGGCATCCTGAAGCCTGGGAAGTCATTAATTTGATTGTCCAGTATTTCCCTTATGAGATAATGCCTCACATAGCAAATGTGTACAGTGCGAGCTGAAAATGCATTTTCAGCACTAAAAAAACAAACTTTTATCACAGCTAAACCAAACGTTTCCAATGTAAATTTCCACCTTTATATAGTGTAAAAAGACATCCTGAAGCCTGGGCAGTCATTAATTCGATTGTCCAATATTTCCTTTATGAGATAATGCCTCTCATAGCTAATGTGTACAGCGCGAGCTGAAAATGCATTTACAGCACTAAAAAACCAAACTTTTATAACAGCTAAACCAAACGTTTCCAATGTAAATTTCCACCTTTATATAGTGTAAAAAGGCATCCTGAAGCCTGGAAAGTCATTAATTTGATTGTCCAGTATTTCCTTCATGAGATTAATGCCTCACATAGCAAATGTGTACAGTGCGAGCTGAAAATGCATTTTCAGCACTAAAAAACCAAACTTTTATAACAGCTAAAGCAAACGTTTCCAATGTAAATTCCACCTTTATATAGTGTAAAAAGACATCCTGAAGCCTGGGCAGTCATTAATTTGATTGTCCAATATTTCCCTTATGAGATAATGCCTCTCATAGCAAATGTGTACAGCGCGAGCTGAAAATGCATTTACAGCACTAAAAAAACAAACTTTTATAACAGCTAAACCAAACGTTTCCAATGTAAATTTCCACCTTTATATAGTGTAGAAAGGCATCCTGAAGCCTGGAAAGTCATTAATTTGATTGTCCAGTATTTCCTTCATGAGATATTGCAACACTTAGAAAAAGTGTACAGCGCCAGGAGACAATGAATTTTCAGCACTAAAAAACCGAAACTTCATTAACAGCTAAACTAAACGTTTCCAATGTAAATTCCCACCTTTATATAGTGTAAAAAGACATCCTGAAGCCTGGGCAGCCATTAATTTGATTGTCCAATATTTCCCTTATGAGATAATGCCTCTCATAGCAAATGTGTACAGCGCGAGCTGAAAATGCATTTACAGCACTAAAAAACCAAACTTTTATAACAGCTAAACCAAACGTTTCCAATGTAAATTTCCACCTTTATATAGTGTAAAAAGACATCCTGAAGCCTGGGCAGTCATTAATTTGATTGTCCAATATTTCCCTTATGAGATAATGCCTCTCATAGCAAATGTGTACAGCGCGAGCTGAAAATGCATTTACAGCACTAAAAAACCAAACTTTTATAACAGCTAAACCAAACGTTTCCAATGTAAATTTCCACATTTATATAGTGTAGAAAGGCATCCTGAAGCCTGGAAAGTCATTAATTTGATTGTCCAGTATTTCCTTCATGAGATATTGCAACACTTAGAAAAAGTGTACAGCGCCAGCAGACAATGAATTTTCAGCACTAAAAAAACGAAACTTCATTAACAGCTAAACCAAACGTTTCCAATGTAAATTTCCACATTTATAGAGTGTAAAAGGGCATCCTGAAGCCTGGGAAGTCATTAATTTGATTGTCCAGTATTTCCCTTATGAGATAATGCCTCACATAGCAAATGTGTACAGTGCGAGCTGAAAATGCATTTTCAGCACTAAAAAACCAAACTTTTATAACAGCTAAACCAAACGTTTCCAATGTAAATTTCCACCTTTATATAGTGTAAAAAGACATCCTGAAGCCTGGGCAGTCATTAATTTGATTGTCCAGTATTTCCCTTATGAGATAATGCCTCACATAGCAAATGTGTACAGCGCGAGCTGAAAATGCATTTACAGCACTAAAAAAACAAACTTTTATAACAGCTAAACTAAACGTTTCCAATGTAAATTTCCACCTTTATATAGTGTAAAAAGACATCCTGAAGCCTGGGCAGTCATTAATTTGATTGTCCAATATTTCCCTTATGAGATAATGCCTCTCATAGCAAATGTGTACAGCGCGAGCTGAAAATGCATTTACAGCACTAAAAAAACAAACTTTTATAACAGCTAAACCAAACGTTTCCAATGTAAATTTCCACCTTTATATAGTGTAGAAAGGCATCCTGAAGCCTGGAAAGTCATTAATTTGATTGTCCAGTATTTCCTTCATGAGATATTGCAACACTTAGAAAAGGTGTACAGCGCCAGCAGACAATGAATTTTCAGCACTAAAAAAACGAAACTTCATTAACAGCTAAACCAAACGTTTCCAATGTAAATTTCCACCTTTATATAGTGTAAAAAGACATCCTGGAGCCTGGGCAGTCATTAATTTGATTGTCCACTATTTCCCTTATGAGATAATGCCTCTCATAGCAAATGTGTACAGCGCGAGCTGAAAATGCATTTACAGCACTAAAAAAACAAACTTTTATAACAGCTAAACCAAACGTTTCCAATGTACATTTCCACCTTTATATAGTGTAGAAAGGCATCCTGAAGCCTGGAAAGTCATTAATTTGATTGTCCAGTATTTCCTTCATGAGATATTGCAACACTTAGAAAAAGTGTACAGCGCCAGCAGACAATGAATTTTCAGCACTAAAAAAAACGAAACTTCATTAACAGCTAAACCAAACGTTTCCAATGTAAATTTTCACATTTATAGAGTGTAAAAAGGCATCCTGAAGCCTGGGAAGTCATTAATTTGATTGTCCAGTATTTCCCTTATGAGATAATGCCTCACATAGCAAATGTGTACAGTGCGAGCTGAAAATGCATTTACAGCACTAAAAAACCAAACTTATATAACAGCTAAACCAAACGTTTCCAATGTAAATTTCCACCTTTATCTAGTGTAGAAAGGCATCCTGAAGCCTGGAAAGTCATTGATTTGATTGTCCAGTATTTCCTTCATGAGATATTGCAACACTTAGAAAAAGTGTACAGCGCCAGCAGACAATGAATTTTCAGCACTAAAAAAAACGAAACTTCATTAACAGCTAAACTAAACGTTTCCAATGTAAATTTCCACCTTTATAGAGAGTAAAAAGACATCCTGAAGCCTGGGCAGCCATTAATTTGATTGTCCAATATTTCCCTTATGAGATAATGCCTCTCATAGCAGATGTGTACAGCGCGAGCTGAAAATGCATTTACAGCACTAAAAAACCAAACTTTTATAACAGCTAAACCAAACGTTTCCAATGTAAATTTCCACCTTTATATAGTGTAGAAAGGCATCCTGAAGCCTGGAAAGTCATTAATTTGATTGTCCAGTATTTCCTTCATGAGATATTGCAACACTTAGAAAAAGTGTACAGCGCCAGCAGACAATGAATTTTCAGCACTAAAAAAACGAAACTTCATTAACAGCTAAACCAAACGTTTCCAATGTAAATTTCCACATTTATAGAGTGTAAAAAGGCATCCTGAAGCCTGGGAAGTCATTAATTTGATTGTCCAGTATTTCCCTTATGAGATAATGCCTCACATAGCAAATGTGTACAGTGCGAGCTGAAAATGCATTTTCAGCACTAAAAAAACAAACTTTTATAACAGCTAAACCAAACGTTTCCAATGTAAATTTCCACCTTCATATAGTGTAAAAAGACATCCTGAAGCCTGGGCAGTCATTAATTTGATTGTCCAGTATTTCCCTTATGAGATAATGCCTCACATAGCAAATGTGTACAGCGCGAGCTGAAAATGCATTTACAGCACTAAAAAACCAAACTTTTATAACAGCTAAACCAAACGTTTCCAATGTAAATTTCCACCTTTATATAGTGTAAAAAGACATCCTGAAGCCTGGGCAGTCATTAATTTGATTGTCCAATATTTCCCTTATGAGATAATGCCTCTCATAGCAAATGTGTACAGCGCGAGCTGAAAATGCATTTACAGCACTAAAAAACCAAACTTTTATAACAGCTAAACCAAACGTTTCCAATGTAAATTTCCACCTTTATATAGTGTAGAAAGGCATCCTGAAGCCTGGAAAGTCATTAATTTGATTGTCCAGTATTTCCTTCATGAGATATTGCAACACTTAGAAAAAGTGTACAGCGCCAGCAGACAATGAATTTTCAGCACTAAAAAAACACGAAACTTCATTAACAGCTAAACTAAACGTTTCCAATGTAAATTTCCACCTTTATATAGTGTAAAAAGACATCCTGAAGCCTGGGCAGTCATTAATTTGATTGTCCAATATTTCCCTTATGAGATAATGCCTCTCATTGCAAATGTGTACAGCGCGAGCTGAAAATGCATTTACAGCACGAAAAAAACAAACTTTTATAACAGCTAAACCAAACGTTTCCAATGTAAATTTCCACCTTTATAGAGTGTAAAAAGGCATCCTGAAGCCTGGAAAGTCATTAATTTGATTGTCCAGTATTTCCTTCATGAGATATTGCAACACTTAGAAAAAGTGTACAGCGCCAGCAGACAATGAATTTTCAGCACTAAAAAAACGAAACTTCATTAACAGCTAAACTAAACGTTTCCAATGTAAATTTCCACCTTTATATAGTGTAAAAAGACATCCTGAAGCCTGGGAAGTCATTAATTTGATTGTCCAGTATTTCCCTTATGAGATAATGCCTCACATAGCAAATGTGTACAGTGCGAGCTGAAAATGCATTTTAAGCACTAAAAAACCAAACTTTTATAACAGCTAAACCAAACGTTTCCAATGTAAATTTCCACCTTTATATAGTGTAAAAAGACATCCTGAAGCCTGGGCAGTCATTAATTTGATTGTCCAATATTTCCCTTATGAGATAATGCCTCTCATAGCAAATGTGTACAGCGCGAGCTGAAAATGTATTTACAGCACTAAAAAAACAAACTTTTATAACAGCTAAACCAAACGTTTCCAATGTAAATTTCCACCTTTATATAGTGTAGAAAGGCATCCTGAAGCCTGGAAAGTCATAAATTTGATTGTCCAGTATTTCCTTCATGAGATATTGCAACACTTAGAAAAAGTGTACAGCGCCAGCAGACAATGAATTTTCAGCACTAAAAAAACGAAACTTCATTAACAGCTAAACTAAACGTTTCCAATGTATATTTCCACCTTTATATAGTGTAAAAAGACATCCTGAAGCCTAGGCAGCCATTAATTTTATTGTCCAATATTTCCCTTATGAGATAATGCCTCACATAGCAAATGTGTACAGCGCGAGCTGAAAATGCATTTACAGCACTAAAAAAACAAACTTTTATAACAGCTAAACCAAACGTTTCCAATGTAAATTTCCACCTTTATATAGTGTAAAAAGACATCCTGAAGCCTGGGCAGTCATTAATTTGATTGTCCAATATTTCCTTCATGAGATATTGCAACACTTAGAAAAAGTGTACAGCGCCAGCAGACAATGAATTTTCAGCACTAAAAAAACGAAACTTCATTAACAGCTAAACTAAACGTTTCCAATGTAAATTTCCACCTTTATATAGTGTAAAAAGACATCCTAAAGCCTGGGCAGTCATTAATTTGATTGTCCAATATTTCCCTTATGATATAATGCCTCTCATAGCAAATGTGTACAGCGCGAGCTGAAAATGCATTTACAGCACTAAAAAACCAAACTTTTATAACAGCTAAACCAAACGTTTCCAATGTAAATTTCCACCTTTATATAGTGTAGAAAGGCATCTTGAAGCCTGGAAAGTCATTAATTTGATTGTCCAGTATTTCCTTCATGAGATATTGCAACACTTAGAAAAGGTGTACAGCGCCAGCAGACAATGAATTTTCAGCACTAAAAAAACGAAACTTCATTAACAGCTAAACCAAACGTTTCCAATGTAAATTTCCACATTTATAGAGTGTAAAAAGGCATCCTGAAGCCTGGGAAGTCATTAATTTGATTGTCCAGTATTTCCCTTATGAGATAATGCCTCACATAGCAAATGTGTACAGTGCGAGCTGAAAATGCATTTTCAGCACTAAAAAACCAAACTTTTATAACAGCTAAAGCAAACGTTTCCAATGTAAATTCCACCTTTATATAGTGTAAAAAGACATCCTGAAGCCTGGGCAGTCATTAATTTGATTGTCCAATATTTCCCTTATGAGATAATGCCTCTCATAGCAAATGTGTACAGCGCGAGCTGAAAATGCATTTACAGCACTAAAAAACCAAACTTTTATAACAGCTAAACCAAACGTTTCCAATGTAAATTTCCACCTTTATATAGTGTAGAAAGGCATCCTGAAGCCTGGAAAGTCATTAATTTGATTGTCCAGTATTTCCTTCATGAGATATTGCAACACTTAGAAAAAGTGTACAGCGCCAGCAGACAATGAATTTTCAGCACTAAAAAAAACGAAACTTCATTAACAGCTAAACTAAACGTTTCCAATGTAAATTTCCACCTTTATATAGTGTAAAAAGACATCCTGATGCCTGGGCAGTCATTAATTTGATTGTCCAATATTTCCCTTATGAGATAATGCCTCTCATAGCAAATGTGTACAGCGCGAGCTGAAAATGCATTTACAGCACTAAAAAAACAAACTTTTATAACAGCTAAACCAAAACTGGGTTTAGCTAGTCAGTAAAACACTCTTTATAGTGTAGCAACGTTAGTAACGCTAAATTCTTACCTAGTTTATGAGACGAGTGCTGTACTTGACTATTTTTTGTAATTTATTATTATTTTTTTTTTTTAATGCTTTATAGAGCAAATTGCACCTATGACAGTTGTTATTACCACAGAAGCCATCTCAAATGGTTGCAAACTCTGAGGGTGACTTTGAACCGGAAGTCCCGCCTCAATCGTCATCTGATTGACAGCGGAATCCTGGAGCCAGAGAAGAGAAAAGAATCAGACACGAAGTTGAAGAAGCGAAAAAAAATAAACATCGAATCTTAAAGTTCTCGCAACGAGGGTGACTGTTGGGGTCTGGAGAAGTGACCGGGAGATGGGGAGCCCCGTATTTTGGTCTTGGTAAGAGGGTAACCTATGCCGCTATGCTATATACCGACGTGAGAAAACTACGGCCTGGGGGCCACATGCGGCCCGTTAAACGTTTTAATCCGGCCCGCCGAATTTGAAAAAAAAAAAAATAAACCTTGTTAATGTTTTATTTTCAAAATAGTGTGGTTTTTCAAAGACAAGCTTTTGTTCACTTTCATTTAAAATTAAATGTATTTTTTTTCTCAGATGAGATGAGGTTACCAAAACACTCCATCCATCTGCTCCTGGTCCAGCCCCTCTGTCAAATTTTAGAACCCATTGTGGCCCGCCAATAAAAAAGTTTTCCCACCCCTGCTATATACTATAAACTATGTTAATGTCGTCAGGCCATTATAGAGTATTTCTTCTGACATTTTGAAGGAGAAATAATACTCAACGTTTTATTTTTTTATGATGTTTGAGGCATTCTGACTGAAATACAGTTAAATTGAGGTTACCAGTAGTCATTTCCATTACCTGTAAATGTAAATTAGAATGTAACTTACTGCAGTGAACCCTCGGTTATCGCGGTTAATGGGGACCGAGACCACCCGCGAAAACTGAAAATCCGCGAAGTAGCGGCGCACCTTCAAAAATGCTTAAAAAAAAAAAAGTGCGAAGTAGCGGCGCACCTTCAAAAATGCTTAAAAAAAAAAAGTGCGAAGTAGCGGCGCACCTTCAAAAATGCTTAAAAAAATAAATAAATAAAATAATATATATATATATATATATATATATATATATACGGGTAGAGAGAGAGAGGGTGAAATTCATGTTATAACAAAAAAAAAAATTATTAAAACATTTTTTTATTCCCCAGCCATTATTTTTGTATTTATTCAATTACTTCTTTTTGTATTTATTTAATTACTTCGACTTTTACCTGCTGGTACGCCGTCCGGTGTGCCCTGGCATTCTTCATTTATTTATTCATTTATTCATTCATAACTGACAGCCTCGCGCTCCGCTCATGCCCGGGCGGAAGGTGTTCCTCTTCGGCTTAACAACCACGCACGCCGGCCGGTCTCCTCCGGAGCTCTCGCACGGTCCCGAACGGAGCGAAATGTCGCCCCGCTAGTGCCCGGGAGGAAGTTGTTCCTCTTCGGCTTAACTGCCACGCACGCTGGCCGGAGCTCTGGTACGGTCCGAACCGCGCGAAACGTCGCCCCAAATCGTGCCCGGGGGAACGTGCTCTTCTTTGTCCACTCTCCTCTTCGCCCACGTTCTTCTTCGGCGCACGCCGGCCGTCTAACCACTCCAGCGCCCCGTCGTGCCGCTCGGCGAAACTACAATGCCCCCGAATATTTTTTAGACCCGCGAAGCACTGAACCCGCGAAAGGTGAACCGCGAAGTAGCGAGGGTTCACTGTATTGCAGCCAGATACCTATAAAATGTCATTTAATTTGCACTGTTTTGATCGCCACTGTTTTGCTCATTGAACAACAAATGAAAAGATGAATCATACACAGTGTTTGTAAAGATAATTGTCAATGTTTTATTAAATGAAATTCCAATGTAAAATTGTGTAATATTGTGTTATATAATGGGTCTACAACATACATTTCTCACATACAAGTAGAGCTTTTTCTCATGAAATGTGTTGAAAAAAAACTAACATTTGAACATTGTTTTGCGTTACAACATCCGTGTTTACTGGTCATAAATTATTAACTTAAGTTTAATATACACTACACGAGCTGGGTAGCCACCACGCCTCAACCACCATAACAAGTTCGCTAACCCTTTAAGTCGAACGAGGTAGCTAACATATCGGGTTCAATTTGTACCAAAAATATGCTGTTGTGCCTTGTGTCTCTGTATATGTCGTCATGACGTGTCATTTGACAAAGCCTTGTGTCGATGTTAGTTGTCGATGTAACAGTCTATGTTAGATGTCAATGTATGTCTATGTTAGATCTCAATGTGTCGATGTTAGATGTCAATCTATGTGTCTATATTAGATGTGTTTATGTTAGATGTCTATGTAAATGTTTGTTAGATGTCGATGTGTGTAAGATGTCTATGTAGAGGTTGGTTAGATGTCGATGTCTATGTAAATGTTTATGATGGATGTCGATGTGTCTGTTAGATGTCCGTGTTTGTTAGATGTGATTGTAATGGTTTATGTTATAGACGTCAATGTAAGTGTCAATGTTAGATGCCCATGCATGTTTGTTAGATGTCGATATATGTGTCATTGTTACATTTCAACGTAAATGTTGTTCGTGCAAGTTTCCAGTCCTCCAGCCACGTGACATCATGCGCGTCAAAGTGATAACTCGTACATTTCACGGAGGGAAAAAAAACAGACACCATTGGTAGTTTTGACCGGGAAAAAAAAAATCATTTATTTTTTTCGAACACCTCATGTCTCTTTCAGCGTAAGAATAAACATGACACGACCAAAATAAAATATACCAACACAGGCAAATATTTAAGGAGCACTCAAGAGATACACTTCAGCTCATTTAATCCCACCTATTTTTACTAACGCAAACCCTTCAATTCTAGCGCCCACAGAATAGTGTGCTATAATGCTATAAAAATATGGAGCCTTTACCTGACAGCGTTTGAATATAACTGAATTCCCATTGCTCACGAAAAACTGAGAAACTAAGAACAAACATTTCAAGCACAAGCTTGACTTGACTTCAACAGTTCTATTTTTTCTTTTGTGACAGCTCAGACATCAAAATAATGCTTTCCTTCTATAAAATAAAAACAGCATGACAAAAGGTGCTGAAATAAACTATATACGGAAGTGCGTGAGTGACAGTGTGTGCATGTGTTTTTGCAACGCATGTGTACACCCCGCCATACAAATTACACAATTCGTTGGGTATGTGGTATACACTTAAAAACAATTGCCTTGGAGCAAGTGAACACAACACGTCTCACACTGTATACATGCTGTAGAAGGGCTGGGCGATATGACCTCAAATCAATATCGCGAGAAATCGAGCAATTTTACCTCGATAACGATAAATGCACAATAAATTCCCACGTGGACTAAAATCAAAATAAATGCAGGAATTGCATATTGACTGTTTTTTTTATTGACCAACTGGTACACTTTACTTTCAATGAAAAATAAAAGTACAAAAATCATTTGTATGAACATTCCAAATAGCTTGCAGGGTTCGCGGTTAACTTTAAAAACTGCTTGCCCATAGGGCAAGTGCCACTAAAATTTGCCTTGCCCGAGTGGCCAAATTACTTGCCCGACTTGGGCAAGTGACAATTTTTTTTCTCTAAGAATAAAATGTTTATGGTTGTAAAATGTGCGCCACAAATGTAAATAAACATATAATCTGATAAGCATAAATTAATCTTGTTTTCATCATCAACCATGAAACCCTACTCACAAGAGCAAATGTATCATCCTGTGCAGTTATTGAAAATGTTAATTGTGGTTTTAATAATTAACAAATCTGCATGTTAAATTGGGAAAATGATATTACAGCAATCCAGATGATCAATTTTAAGTCCAGGAGAGCGTATTAATTGAGGAATCACATGAGTAAATTATGAGTGTGGCAAATTTGTGTATTCCTTTAAAACCAGCGCCTGTGGTGCTGCCTCCATAAGTTTCATAGCATAAACAGAACACAGTCACTGACACTATGTCAGGTCACATCATGGAGCTAATGAATTAACAGCCAATAATCAAATATTACTCCCTTCCTTACTCACAACTGAATTGTCTACTTAAAAATATTCGAGCTATTTTAGTCATGTCAGAGGAATCCGAAATGTTCGGATTTGAACGAACTCGTCGCCAATTTTCGGCCAAAATATCGTAGGTTTTTGTTGTGTTTTTCAAACTTCAAATGAGGATGCTACGACAGCGAGTTCCAATACTGCGGGATTTATTGACGTCCACTTTAACTCGACATTCACTGAACTAACTGATCCCCGTAGCGCCCGCCCATTGCCCCCGATAAGGCCAATGGACCATACCAAAACATAAGGGGTTGTCTGGGTTAAACCATCACCATACAGTGCACACAAACAGATCACACCACCGTTTTCGTCAAAATTAAAGATATTTGGCTGCTTTAAAAAATGCTTGCCCGGTCGGGCAAGTTGCCCATAATTTTACCTTGCCCGTGGCCAAATTTCACTTGCCCCGGGCAATCGGGAAGCGGTTAACCGCGAACCCTGAGCTTGCTCTGCATGACTTGAACAATGTCACAAAGAAAAAGGGTACCTCTTGCGAAATCTTTTTCTGCAAATAGATTGCGCCAAGATGCTCTCATGATGTAAATAATGGCAAATAAAAAAACGCTAAATAAAATGAAAGAAAATGTCAATGCAAGCCAAATAAACAAGTGGGTATTATCGGGGAAAATGTGCCGTCTCGAGTACTCTGCTGCGCAGTCGCCACTTGTCATCTATGTAATGCACAGTTAGGCTCAATCAGGGATCCATGTTGCGACCCGACCACAAGTCGGATGTAGATGCAAAATGCTTGACATGTCTAAGCTCCCGGCCCGATGTAGTCCATATCGGGAAATACGGCTTTCATGAAGCGTTTAAATCCTGTGCGCGCCACGTAACTAGAGGAGCTTTATCTTTAGCTATGTGCTAAGCTATCGCGTCCACCTCTGAGACGTTCTCTCGTATGGTGTCGCCTCCGTTCATGGGCTGTTGTCACTTGTCGAACCTTGCTTCTCACTTTGCACTTTCAGCACAGCATGGTTGTGTTGTGGGTGGTGAGAAAGCTTCTGGATTTGAATCGCCAGCAACGAGAGCGACAGACGGGTGGAGTCACATGACTAGAGGCGCTGTAGCGGTCTTAAAGGGGCATGAACATTGCCGCAGACAAAAGGCTTTTCTTTTTTTATTCATCGAATTTACCGACATGGGCAAAATGATTTCGGTCATTGTAATAAATTTCGGTAACGGTAAATTTTCGGTTTATCGCCCAGCCCTATGCTGTAGCATGGCTTTCTTTGCCGTGGGTGTCAAATATTTTACTTTGTTTTCAGAGTGCTTACAGACCTCTTGGTTTTGCCTCAAAATAATTGTCTGCAAAGCAGTCTGTGCCATCCGCATCATTGATGTGCAGGAGTAGCTTGTTGGTAATAAATAGCTGCAAGAAGTCCGCTGTTTGCCGCAGCATCCAGTGGTCCAGCGCTCGCAGTGAAAGTCTTGTCTGGCAGCCCGAACCATCCCCAAACATTTCGAGATGCACGCCCACTAAATTCCAGAAATATAAACATGGACAAACTTGACATTCTTCCAGATTCTGTCTCTTTGCATTGTTTTGAAGTTACTCCTGCAACTTTTCCACTTCTTCGATCCTCCCCATTGTCTGAAAAAGAAGTGTATATTTTGATTTGAAATAATGACCTCAACATACCAATACATTTGTTTATCATCTGAACTGGATTATTTTGAAACAACATTTGGGTTGGACATCTGGGATTTGTTGTTGTGTATATTCAGAGTAATCCTTTTCTTGTATATAGCTAAAGCAATAGTCGCTGGCCTTGAAAATGGGTACAAGACTTGACCAAATTAAGATGCCATAAGGTCTAATTTGCCCCTTCTCTACCACAACTGATTTAGAGGCCATTAGTAACAGATTTGAGAAGACCACTTTTAAAGATATGAAGCCAGAGCTCGGCACCGGACCCATTTTAATTATTTATTATAATTTTAATGTATTATTGAGCAAATGACACAATATGTCAGTAGTGATTACCACAGAAGTCATGTCAAAATAGTGCAAATTCTGAGGTCGACTTCAAATCAGACAGGCGGAGACGAGCGCCAGAGAAGAGATGAGAATCAGAAGAGATGTTGAAGAAGCTAATAACAAAAAAAACAAAAAAACACATCAAATCTCCATGTAGTAGCAACGGGGATGGCTCATGGGGTCAGGAGAAGTGAGCGGGAGATGGGGAGTATGAGGTGCCGTTGGGGACAAAAGTCAGGAATCGCTTCACACTTCTGAAATGCACTCTTACACACCAGTGAAATTGTTGTTGCTCATGCATACTTATGAAACGCTATCATACATACGAGTGAAACGCTCTCATACACACTAGTGAAATAGTTGTTGCTCATACACTCGTCAAATGCGCTCATACACATAGGTGAAACATTCTCATACACACCAGTGAAAGGCGCTCAGGCACAATTGTGAAATTATTGTTATTCATAAATACAACTGAAACATGCTCATGCCCATACACGAGTGAAATGCTTTCATACAAACACCCACACTGTTGAAAATGCTGTCATGAACACAAGATCGCTTACAAATACTAAAATGTAAAAATTAATCATTTATTTAGCAGGGATGCATGGTGGGCGACTTGTTAGCACGATGGTCTCACAATGCAGAGGTCGCGGGATTGATTCCGGCTTTCCTGTTTGGAGTTTGCATGTTTCCCACACGCCTGCGTGGGTTCTCCGGTTTCCTCCCACATTCCAAACACATGCATGGCAGGTTGTTTGGACACCCTAAATTGGTGTGAGTGTGAGCGCGGATGGTTGTTTGTCTTTGTGTGACCTGCGATTGGCTGGCAACCAGTTTAGGGTGTACCCCACCTACTGCCCCAAGATAGCTGGGATAGGCTCCAGCACCCCCCGCAACCCTTGTGAGGAGAAGCCGTACAGATAATGGATGGTGGGATGGCATTCATAATGGACGGCCGCCACGGTGGGCGACTTGTGAGCACGATGGTCTCACAATGCAGAGGTTGTGGGATCGATTCCGGCTCCGGCCTTCCTGTGTAGAGTTTGCATGTTCTCCCAAGCCTGCGTAGTTTTCTCTGAGTTCGCCAGTTTCCTCGCACATTGCAAAAACATGCATCCATTTACTCTGATGCCAATGTTTTCTGTACCTTATGGCAGATTTTTCTCTTTGCCGAAGACTATTAGCACTTGTAGAGCGAGGACCTGTGCCACAGTCGTCAACTGCACCCTAAAATCTGATCATTTTGTATTTTAGACATTACACACTACACAGTTAAAGATGGTCCAAAAAAGAAAAATGGATTAATGTATTTCAACTTACATAATACTCTTTAAAGAGCTGACCAGCTCATTCCCAGAGGTACGTATTGGGGCGTATTGGTCGTCTTTACAGAAGACTCCAGGAGGTAACTCAGGTTTGACCTTCAGCCACAACAGAGTGTTGGGTGTGAGTGCTTCCAAGTCGTTGAGGTCGGAAGATGTCCTTGTGATAGGCCTGCTGTTTATAACTGCTTCAGCCTCACCAAGCAAGGTATATTGACTTTCTTCACCCGAAATTTGTTCTTTTACAGTGACATTCAGGATTTTTCTCACAGACCAAATAAGTCGCTCACAGCTTCCTCCGTGGTGGGAACCTGCTGGGGGATTGCTATGCCACTGAATACCTTTTTGCAGCAAGTGTTTCTCGATTTACTTAGTGTTCCATTCTTTGATTGATTTCTTCATTTCACTGTCAGCTGATCTAAAGTTGGTTCCGTTATCAGAATACATCTCTCTCACTTGTCCTCTTCTGACAAGAAATCTTCGGATTGCGTTGAGACAAGCATCTGTGTCACGTGAAGATGCAATTTCCAGATGTACGGCTCGTACAGCGAGACATGTAAAAATCACGCCGTATCTCTTTACTTGTCCTCTAACCCTACTTACTTAGAATGGACCAAAATAATCAACGCCAATTCTCTTGAAAGGCGGATCGTCAGGTAGCACTCTTCTGATGACTCTAGCAGCTCGAGGTATCCAAAACTGTTGATGCAGATTAGCCATCATGTGGTTCCTTCCAGCGTGAGCTGTAATCTCATGAATGTATCTCAGGACTAGCTTTGTGTTATGTGAATCCTTGGCAAGATGGCTTGCTGTTTTGCTGTTTCAGGCATGGCTGCGTGGCTCAACTGTCCACCAACCCTCATGACACCATCTTGAAGTACTATATTGAACTTGTAAAGTGGGCTACTTTTCTTCACCCTTTTTTGTTTTTCAAATATGGCTAAATCTTTTTTGAAACTTCGCCTTTGACAGTATTTCACAAGTTCTCTTTCTGCTTTATCCAAGTCGTCGCAGGTCAAATACTTTCCTTTGACAGTTCTCTTGAATAAATTCATCTTGCCTTCTTCACCTAATGTGATTAACTCCTTTCTATTTTCCTTTACTCTGTCAGTAAGTCTTTCAGCTTTAGAAACCAGGCTACGGCCTGCTTCAATGCTGTCCAAGACGAATAATGGTTCATCCACTGGCCCAGAGAATCTTTGGGCTACAGTGACTGAATTACATGCACTTGAGTCACTCATTTGACCTCCAGGTCATTAATTGGTAATTTGAAGTGGTTTTTGTGTTTAACTAAATTCCTGGACACTGCCTGATTTTTTTCAGAGCTGTACAACCACTAGAAAGGGTGGTTCCCACAATGTGAGTTTTGCTCAGGTGGCCCAACAATGTCACAAAAACAAGTAGGGGGGTGTGTGTGTGTTTGTATAAGCTACATGTTGGGGACCAACATCGGACAGCACACCCACTGTAGGGGACCAAAATTTTTGTGGGGACCAAAAATCTGGGCCCCACAAAAAAGAGCATTGAATTCAGTGATAAGAAGCTCAGGGGGAGGTCCTGTCAAAGTTTCAGGGCTTCCCAGGAAGGTCACAAAAACAAGACGAGTGTGCTAGAAATGTGTGTGC
The DNA here is from genome assembly GCF_059441095.1 of Idiotropiscis lumnitzeri. Classification (NCBI taxonomy): domain Eukaryota; kingdom Metazoa; phylum Chordata; class Actinopteri; order Syngnathiformes; family Syngnathidae; genus Idiotropiscis; species Idiotropiscis lumnitzeri. The sequence continues at coordinate 40,287 of NW_028283716.1, read as the reverse complement.
GGAAAAATTACTCAGGATCGCTGTCTAGTGGTCGGTCCCGGTACTGCACTTACGCACACTTCACACACTCGGCTGGTCTGCGCATGTGCAGGACAGTCTGCTTTTTGTCAGGCAGCCACCCTCCCCTCCCCCACAGCCCAACCCGAAAAATTGAGATGTTAGTTAAGTATTTATTCCTATTATTGAGTGAGATTACATATTTTTACTTGGCAGCTGGCACAACAGCTAAGCTTGGAGCACAGTTATTGCAAAATAAAATAAATAAACAGTAACAACAATAACGATTGTTAATATTGTTATACTTTATAGCGTAACCTATTTATACAAATTTTCTGTATGCAATTTCAAGTGCAACTAATATAGTTGTGCATATAGATAGCCACCAAACTCCATACATTAGATAAAAATAAGAGCCACGATGTTAACCAATTAACAGTTCAAGAAAAAAGCAGACATCCAAGAACTTGCTTTGTTACTTTTGCGTGGCCAGAACTACAAACCCCAAAGCAGAGCAAACCCAAAACATCAGAGAAAGTACAATACTTTTGTCAAGGAGTGGTGCTGCTGCTTTGCGATCGCTGCCACCATAGTGAACGCGCTCCCACATTCGTGCACACGCACACATGCCACACACCTGTTTTCCACGTCCTGTCAGTCCACTCCGTCGGTCCGCATTTATTTCGTTGGTCAGCCATCACGGTTGGGTGCGCACTAGATCGCTGTTAAACCATCTTCTACGCCACAGTCCTCGTGTTCAACAAACATTTCTCCCGAATTCGCCTACCATGCACAACTCTCCACTTTCAAACCGAGCGCCGCTGTTACTTCCGGGTTTTTAGCGCCAAGCACTTGACGCTAGCGTGTGACGTCATGGCGAAATACTAGGTTTTAAAATAAAAAATTTCTTTTTTTTGTACAGTCTAAGTGCATGGGGTTATGATAGATCGAATGAGTATACCTTTATGTACTCACTAACATTTATGTTGATCATAAAATGTTGTTTTGATGAAGAAAACTGTTATTTTTTAGAATCAATTGGCTTAGGGCACTTGGGCAAACTACGGCCCGGGGGCCACTTGTGGCCCGTTAAACGTTTCAATCCAGCCCCCCAAACTTGAAAAAAATTAAATGAATAAGCCTTGTTAATGGTTTATTTTCTAAATACTGTGGTTTTTCAAAGACATATATATTGTTGTAATGCTTTTGTTCACTTTCGTTTAAAATTAAATGTATTTTAGGACTCATTGTGCCCCCCCCCCTCCCAATCAAAAAGTTTGCCCATCCCTGGCATAGTGGATGGGCCGAGGAGTTTAAAAGGCACACATCATGCATTTTTCAGTCAGTTTTAGCCAGGGCTTGGTATGGGGAAGACCAGCTGGTTTACATGTAATCATTAAATTTTCCCAAGTTTTATTTAAGTTAATTGGACAAAACAAAAAAAACGCAATATTCTTCTGCCAGAGAGTATGTAATATTCTTCTGCCATTTTATTGTAGAGGGCCATTTTGAGCCCCTAACAATATTATTCAACCAAGAGATCATGAGTCGTCGCCCACTTACTTTCTGAAGTCAGCTGGGATGTCACGGCTGTGACCCTCGTGAGGATAAAGTGGTTCAGATGGAAAAGTAGGACTAAGGGCTTTTTCTCAGGTTTCCATGCGCAAATCCATGTATATTAGGTTAATTGGAGACTCTAAATTCTCTACTCATCAAATGACATTCGTGACCCTGATGGATAGATAAAATAGATTATTAATCTGCCATGGGAAGTCCAAGGTGTCTGGTAGAAAGAAATGCATTCATACACTCATTACACAGTCAACCAAGCAAAGACACAAAGCCTAGGGCAGGGGCGGGCAAACTTTTTGATTGGAGGACCACAATGGGTTCTAAAATATGACAGAGGGGCCGGACCAGGAGCAGATGGATGGAGTGTTTTGGAAACCTCACCTCATCTGAGAAAAAAAATACATTTAATTTTAAATGAAAGTGAATAAAAGCATTCCAACAATAATATTTGTCTTTGAAAACCACAGTGTTTAGAAAATAAAACATTAACAAGGTTTATTCATTAAATTTTTTTCAAGTTCGGCGGCCCGGATTAAAACTTAACGGGCCGCATGTGGCCCCCGGGCCGTAGTTTGCCCTCGCCTGGCCTAGGGCATAAACACATACATGTAATATCCAATCCGCTTATTCTCACAAGGATAGCGTGCTGGAGCCTACCCAGCTGTCAACGGACAGTAGGCGGGGCACACCCTGAAGTGGTTGCCAGCCAATCGCAGGGCACGCAAAGACGAACAACCATCTGCGCTCAAACTCACTCACAAATGCAACCTCCACACAGGAAAGCTGGGTCCCGGGATCGAACCCTGCACCTTGGGACTGCGAGCCGGATGTCCTAACCAGTCTTAACTCATTAAATACCAGCCATTTTCACTGGAGCAACCCGCTCAATCCCAGCGTTTTCCTGGGTTTTGACTAATATTGCAAGGCCCACAGAATATAGTATTCTAATGCTATATAGACATGGAGCACACCCGAAGAAAGATGAGACTCTCTTCTTTCAACAGAAAAAAAATGTTTGTTCCTATCTTTTTCCATTCTTGAGCAATCGGCATTTGAAAATAGCTAAATTTCATGAAAACTCCAATCCCTGGGGAAAAAACTGAGAAAATGAGATTTGTAAACTGATGCATTTTGACCATAATTTGAATTTTGACACTATTATTTATGGCTTTTATGACACCTCTAACATCTAAATAATGCATGCCTTCTATAAAATAACAAAAAAAAGCACAAAAAATGTTTTTGATAAAATAAATTTATTTGCACATAACACTAAACGACTGAACTGTTGAACTATGTACAAAAATGAAATACATCAGTGTCATACATACTTTTTTTTTTGTGTGATATAAAATAAAACAGTTGCCTTGATGCAAGGGCACACAACATAGTTCACACCACATTCTTGTTTCACTCCGTTTGCCTTTGCGCAAACAGACCCGACACTTTCGTTGTGGTCTGGCTTTGCTGGTCCGTGGAAAATAGGCGAGCTTGTGTTTGTCCACTGGGGTTTGTGTGAAAATAATTGTCTGGGAAGTGATTGCTGGCATCCGCGATGTGCTGCAGAAGCTCATCCGTGAGAAACAGCTGCAGGAAATCAGCTGGCTCCTCAGACTCCAAATGGGCAGCGGCATTCAGTGGTCCAGGGGTTGCTGTAAAGTCGATTTTCCTCGGTTGCCATCCAGTGTGACGCCATCCGGAACCACTGCTTCCTGATGCACAACCTGTAAATTACAGAAATATAAACAATTGGAAATATATATTTATTGCTGCATTTTATTGCTGGCGTGTGAAGTTTCATATTATAATTTACCTTTCTTTACACCAACAAGACGAGGAGGAACTTTCTTGCCGCGGGATGCACAATCTGTGAATTTTAGAAAGTATGCATGATTACCACACCATTCAGTATTGTTGTTTCCTCGTCGGGGAGGAGATGCGCTCGCGCGTAACTGCACATTTACGCGACATTTTCTGCCCGCAAGATGCATGATATGTACAATAAAAGCATGAGGGCTAAAACCACATGTTCAATGGTAACTTGCGAGCGTTTACTTCCTCGTCGGCGAGGACTTACGCTCGCGTGTAATTGTGCAATAGAGGCGGCCGGACGAGGAAGTCAGCGAGCAAGCTCGCGTCTAACTGCACATTTACGCGACATTTTCTGCCCGCAAGATGCATGATATGTACAATAAAAGCATGAGGGGTAAAACCACATGTTCAATGGTAACTTGCGAGCGCTTACCTTCTCGTTCGGGGGGATCTGGTGAGGACTCTCAGCTGCTTTGGCTATTGTCCGAAGGCAGGCGATGCAGGCCGCAAGGCACGCGCACCCTCTTTAGACGCCGTTTTGTTGTGACGACGACGAAGCGTCATCCTCTCAACCAAAGCGTCTCCATCGCCTTGATGCTTTTAGGAAGATTTTTTTTACAAAAAAGCATTCCTCGATCGTCATTTGCTTGGAGGATTTCATTGCTAACGCTACTAATGCGACTGCTGCTAGTGCTGCCGATGCTGCTGCTACCCACGCTGCTCTCCACACTTATAAGTCTACCCCAGGATCCCGCCCCCCCATTTGTACCTCTGGCGCAGATTCAAGGCGGATCTTTTGCACCTCTGCCCCCTGCTGGGTGATTTTTACATGATTCACAATGCGGACAAGGCTGATTCTCAGTCAGAGGTTGCATCAGACCCTTATGTACACTATGACGTAAAAAAGACAGGAAACGTACTTATACGTCTTTGGTAGAGGGCGCCATTGCATTAAAAGACGTCTTTGTACGTCTAAGGGAGTAAATGAGTTGAACAAAGTACAGGGTCCTTCACCTGACTACAGATGATCTTCTGGGGACTTTATTTGGTTTTAATCACTTTTGGGGTCTGTATCTATGCACACTCCCTGGTTTTGCTACCTTCCCGGGTACCACATACACACTGCTTAGTTTCTCTGCCTTCGTGGGTACCACATACATATTGCTTGGTTTCTCTGCCTTCCTGGGTACGACATACACACTGCCTGGTTTTGCTACCTTCCTGGGTACCAGTCACACAAACGTCAGACGACTCAGCACATACCGACTGTCTCAGCACTACACACTTTCACTCCAAGGCAGTGCTGTGAACCAACTTACTGACAAGAGGTAGTATTTAGAATTTTAAAAAGTGCTTGAAAGGTTTTGTTCATGTAAAACCAACAGATTATGACATTATTATTATTATTTAAAATCAGTATTAAACAGCATCAGCATAGGTTAAAGATATTATACAGACTATATACGATAAAAAAATACTAAACCACCCTTGCTTTTCCGTCATTTCTTGTATAAGTTAACACACAGATGTATAACATTTGTTTATACAAATATAACGATTAAAAAGTAGCTGATTAGAGTTTTAATTTTGTATTCATTAATCTGTAATAAAAATGGACATATTTTGGTTAATAAAATTAACAAGAAATAAAAGTAAAGGGTGTTCTAATACTTTTTTCAAGATTGTCCTAACATACATTTAATGTTTACAGTATATGTCTTCGGAAGAAGGGCAGCATTAGATTTTTTTTTTGTTCTCTCTCTTTGACTTCTGAATTTGAATTTCTGTCACAGATGTGCTTGAATTCTATTTTGGATGATTTGTGTTAAACTGCACAAATATTTGAAGAGCCATAGAATTCAAGAATCACACCAGTGCTGCTACTCCTCCGAACGGGTGAACGCCCTTGATTAACAACCTGCGTTGAGGTGGCTTTTGAGATTCGTGGTGTGGGAGAAAAATCTCTGAAGGCATTCTTAGACTTCAAGAGAGGGGCCACAATTTTCAAAGATTCACTTCCGTCTGAATCAGAGGCCTCACTTGTATCCGGAATATATTCATCTCCACTGTCATCTGAGTTGGAGTAATAATGCTTATCCATTCCAAAGTCAGCCTGTTTTTTTAATCTAAAAAACAACAACAACAATGAAATATAAAGGATAGAAGGCAGGAGACCAATAAAATATATGCAATTTGCTTGTAAGATTCCCTGAAATCTATATGGGTTGTTTACCTGTATACTTTTGGTCCTCCTGAGCCTTGGGATAGTAATATGGTCTGGGTCTGAGGCACAAAGTTCAGGGGCAGGATTTGACAATGATTCGTCAGAATCTGTGTCGTTATTCCAAGGAAGATTCAGCCCATATTTTTTGTCCAAGGGAGGAGACTGGGTTGCATCAGAGTCCAAGAGAAAATTGAGAACCCATTAAATACTTAATCCCCAGAGGAATCTGCACAGAAAAAAGTCTTAATTCTATTTGAAAAAAAAAAAAAACTAAAATATTGATTAATGATATTATGACAAAATAATGTAATAACAAAATTAGAATGATTTTAGGAAATTATTTGCAAAACCAAAACATTGTGGTACGATAATAATGCATATAATTATTCTACGCAGCTATATTTAACAAAAACACTTAATTGACCGTAACAAAAAGCTCCCGGGAGGAAAACTACATTAAATGTTTTTTTAACAGGGCAGTGAAAATATTGGAAAATAAAAAAAATAATGAATAAAATAATATGAAAAAAGAATTCAATGTGTATCGATGGACCCATATGAAATACTTATATCGCTATGTACTTATCAGCCATATCGCCCAGCCCAATATGTAACTGCAACTTCAAAACCTCGGGCCATAACAGGATTGTAACATGGGATGCATATCTTCATTCCTAAATTTGTAGATCCCGAGGAGGCTGCTCAATGGTCCTGGTAATGTAAACCTCAACCAATTCGTTCACAGCCAATGTTCTCCATCCTTGTTAAGAAGTTTTGAAATGATTTAATAGATATACTATTGCAAACCATACCAGAATTTTATACATTTTAAACTTTTGATCACAATTTTACCTATTTTCTAAAAATCTGAAGAATCCACATGCCAAATCACCTGCTGTGGACACATAGGTTCTGTTCTGACAGATAATTCAGTTACAGGTTGTGTACTTAAAGCCAATAAGAGGGCAATGCAGCAGTCGACAGCCTGACGAAAGCTTAAGTCTCCCAATGAGAGAACTGTAGTGGCTGGTAGGTTCTTAGATTGTAACATAGTAAAGACATACACTACGCATAACTGTATATCATATGATGATGAGGGAAAATATTATTAGCTACGATTTATGTCCAGATATATTAGAAAACTTGTCCAACCAGCACAGGTCTATCTAACTGTAATTTTAACATCTCAAGACACGACAGGATGACCACATGATACGCATACCTCCTTTTCAGAGTCTGTCAAACCTTGAGAAGGCTGCTTCGATGTTCTGGTGGCATCAACCTCAGCCGATTCAGTCATTGTCGGTTGTCCTCCATCCTAATGAACAAGTTGAATATTAATTTAATGAATTAAAAAAAAGAAAATGGATCAGAATTTTACACATTTTAAAGAACAAGTTCACGAATGAAACAAAACCAATTACTTTAGCGCATGACAATTAATCTTCAGTAGAGATATGTTGTGACTGATATTTCAGTCACAGGTTGTCTTTTGAACGCCACCAGGGCCGCAATGGAGCACAGGACAGCCAAAAGTCTTCTTGTCGGACAGCTGTAGTGGCTGGTAGGTTCTAAGATTATAACATAGTAAAGGCACATACAACTCCTAACTGTATTTCATATGATAATGAAGGAAAAGATGATTAGCTATGATTTATGTCAACAATAAAAATGGCTCTACGGGGTCCCCACGAACGCAAACCTGACAGTTGGGTGTCAGATGGCCAACATACCTGACTCGCAATTCAACTCAACTGGACCCCACAACACAAGAAAAAGCTGAGTGAGCCTCAAACCAGACATACACATTCACTGACAAATATCCTGTGACACCAGATATATTAGAAGTCTTGTCTAATCAGCACACGTCTATCTAACTGCAATTTTAACATCTCGAGACACGACAGGATGAGCACACGATACGCATACCTCCATTTCTGAGTCTGTAAAGCCTGGAGGAGGCTGCTTCGATGTTTTAGTAGCATCATAAATTTATTGAATTAATTATATTTGAGGTTGGATTAGATTTTTACACATTTTAAGCCTTAGCCACCCAAAACAAAACATAAGCTCATGAATGAAATAAAACTAATTAATTTCGCCCATGCCAATTAATCTTCTGTAGACACGTGTTGTGACCAGTGTTGTTTTTGGCAGGCATTTTAGATTTTGTCCAAGTCATTTGGACAAAGTGCTGATTTGTTTACATCACATTTAGTCATCCCAATTCGTTATAGTTTTAGTCCAGTTTTAGTCAACGAAAACTAAAAAAAGGGTTTTAGTCCAGTTTTAATCGACGGAAACGCAAAAAAAGTTTTACCCTAGTTTTCGTCAATTTATTCACAAAGGTTTTAGTCCAAGCGGCACGGTGGCCCAACTGGTTAGCATGATGGCCTCACAATATTGAGGTCGTAGGTACGATTCTGGCTCCGGCCTTCCTGCGTGGGTTTCCTCTGGGTAATCCGGTTTCCTCCCATATTCTTAAAACATGCATGGCAAGTTGCTTGGACACTCTAATTGCCCCGAGGCATGAGTGTGAGCGTGGATGGTTGTTCGTCTATGCATGTCCTGCGATTGGCTGGACACCAATTCAGGGTGTACCTCGCCTACTGCCGAAGACAGCTGGGATAGGCTCCAACACCCCCCGCGACCCTAGTGAGGAGAAGCGGTACAGATAACGGATGGATGGATGGATGGATGGGTTTAAGTCCATTTGAGTTAAAACAAGGCATTCAAGGTTTCCACCCAATAACAAAGACTTTTGGATGGACTACTAAGGATTCTTCATCACAAACAGAAAAAAGTGGCAACAGTGGAATCAATACTCACTGCTCCAAAATAAGCAGAGAAGCAAAACATTTTGTTGGGCAACTGTTGTGGCTTTATTTCACTAAAAGCAACATAAAATAATTTATGAACCACATGCTAACAATTTTGTCTAGTCAACGAAAAAAATTCATGTACATCACGTCATGTTTTCGTCATAAAAGAACCTCGTATAGCTTGTCATCGTCATTAAAAAAGGGGCGTTAACGAAGTATTTTCGTCATAGTCATCAGTGACGAAAACAACACTGGTTGTGACTGATATTTCAGTCCCAGGTTGTCTCCTGAACACCACCAATTGGGCAAGGGCGCGCAGGAAAGCCTGGGGTCTTCTATTTTTACAGTATAGAAAGGCTAAATATCAAATTGAAACAGTGTTTTATATCATGAATATACAGGGTTGGTGCTGGTTCTGGTAGGGAAACCACAACATAAAGATGTCCTTAATTAGTCCCACAATGGGGATATTTGCAATATGGCATATGATGGCCTAACAGGGCCACCGCCCAGAAAGGAGTAACGCAGAACTTTGTAATACTGTCACTCCCTGACCAGTTCGTTGTTCCTGCAGAGCCAAACTTTGACTCAGACCCACAAATTTGAATTACAGATAGTGGACAATGGAGAACTCCCCCAGTCAGTCAGCATGTTCAACTTCCATAGAAACCTCACATACATTTATTAGATTGCCAAACTAATTGGAAACTACATCACCAGAACACCACAAGTGGGCTCTGTTATTGTACTTAAAGATGCATCTTACAAACCTGTGTTCTCCAAGGCCAGCTGGTCCATAGTCTTAAGTTATTTCTTCGCCAACATCAATGTCTCGGAGCGCAAACAGACAGAGGTGTGGTCTGTCCTCTGTTGTCATCTTCTTCATTTTACAGTTGGGGTGCATGTGGTCATCATTAACCAGTCTTCCCAGACTGCCATCTTCTTGAGCTGCATCAACACTTAAAATAGATTAAAAAAAAAAAAAAACAATTATTCAATCAATGTCAGAAATTAATCTTTGAGACAATCTTGTGTACACAAAACATAAAAATAGGAAATCCACAATTTTTAAATCTAAATCAAATCATACAAGAAATTTCTATTGGAATCAGACCCTATTAACAGCTTGTCTTTGAGACTTCATGATCTATATTTTCATTTGTACAGATTCAACGCATGAATAAAAGTAATTATACATTTTTGCTTAGAGAATGATTTTTCCCCTAACACTTATGGGATGAGTATGTGTTTATTTTTTTAAATAAAAACAAAAATAAGATAACATCTCAATCTTTGCCTCACCTCCAAGTTTTTTCTTGCCGGCGGAAGTCAAACAAAAAGACAGTGCCTCTTCCATCCATCTTCCTGCGTTGAGATTCATCAGAATCTATCAATTTTCCTCTGTACTCCATAATAAAGAATAAAGTCGTCTTTCCTGAAAGGGGCCTTGGTAAATACTCCTCGACCTAGTTAACAGGGAAATCAAGTTAGCTTCGTCATATTTTTAAGCACACAAATAAGGAGTCATCATATTCATTTGTGCCACTATACTAATGTAGGGTGGTTTGAAACATTGCTTCTTGTGAGGGATAGAGCAGAGCCCTTCTTTATGATTTTAAAGGAACAGACCAGCCAAAATTCATTTTCCAGCATTGCATTAGCCAGTATGTATTAGGACTGAAAGTACAAATGTCAATTGCACCTGGTTACGTAAAAAAAAAACTTTAAGATTATTTAGTTTCAAAACAATGACATACACTGTACACAGTCATATTGGATCGCGTCACGTGATCTCTGTGACGTATTACGTGCTTTACACTAGACTATCAATATCGGACTTGTTCACCGGTCTATTGTGGTATAAAAATGCCGGAGGGCGTCATCAAGTACAGCCTTAATTTAGATAGAACTCCTACCATCAGGTTTCACACTCACTGAAATAACTTGAAACTGACAAAAGTGGCAAAAGAAAAGGTCAAGACACTCTTAATGTAAAATAACCACTTAAAAAACGATGTCAGCTTGGTTATCAGAAAACAATAATATATCTGAGCAAAAGCGTTAACATCATACCTTTAAATTAGTTTATATACTTCGCTTCTAACTCTGCAGTCTTGTCCAGACCCTTGACTGCATGTTCAATAGTATCCTGCTTTGGGGACTTCCTGCATCTCAGGGAAGGCATTGTTTATTCTATAAAGAAAAAAGACAGTATTGTGTTGAGAATTATTAATACTATGGGCTAAATGGAGTTTTAACAATATTAGTGTAAGAAAAATAAATTATAAATTAAAAAAATATCAATTCCTCCATCCCAATTAACGATTTCAACCATAATAGTTTATATTGAAGTTTAAACAACAGACACAGACAGATTTATGCAGTGTGACTACAAAAATCTTACCAAAATTGCATTCACAGTAACCTTTGCTTTAAGAATCATGTAATTAACCAGTGAACATCGTGTCTTACACAAAAATTAATGACAGAAATTATCATGGTACTTGCATTCTGTGGTTCTATAACAAAAGTGCAAGCTGTTAGCTCCGCAAAGCTAACGCAACAAGCTAGCGTCCCTCGTGCTCACATTCAATGCAAACCTGACCACCGGATGACAATACGCGTCGGTTTAGTTCTTTAAATGAGTAAAAGCACCATGACGTTTTATAATTATTCAATGCTTAACTGGAGCTCGTCAATTATGTCGATGTAGGAGTACATGTTTGCTAGGCCAGTGTTGTAGGCCCACATCCATGGTGCTACTTTGTATAGTGTTTTCCACACAACTATCTCTAACTATGAACAAATGCACTCGACGCATGTTTTGAAAAAAACCCAACGAAAAACACTTACCTCTCCGTTTCAACAGCAGTTCGAACTTCGAAGTGGTGATATTCTCCAGCGTTAAGCACCTGCTCGAACTGCGAATAGGTCAAATTCAACAGCGTCTTTTTTCTGTCTTAATAAGGACGCGATGAGAGGAGGAGCGCTTGCCTTTTCGTCAGCACGCCCCGCGCGGGTGGTGCTGCTTTATCACTCTCTATCTGTGCCCGCCCGCCGGCACGTCGATAGAAAAATAATATTCCTTCAAACATTACTTTCATCTTCTTAACGTTTTGTAGTGAATTTAACAGGTTCACCACTTTTTTCAAATACACCAATGGAAAACAGGTCTTAATTGAGGAAACATACAAAGAGCGTCTCACAAACACCTTATGATGAGCAATGTAATTTGATCACGTTTTTTGTCACTGCCTGGACGTTGGGTTCACTGGCCTGGTGGCAGTGGCTTGTAGACACTGTCACTGAGTGGGAACGGATCTCAAGGTGGGTCAAACTAACCCAAGCAGTGGATCGGTCCGTTTTTTAAATTTATTAATTTTTTTATTTTATGTATGTATTTATTATTTAATACAAGGGCTTCGGCTCACTACCAGTGGGCGGGACCAAAGAATTTGGGTTTCCTTTGAGCTAGGAGGCAGTCAAAGGCAGTCCAATCCCCGGCAACATAAAGCGCCTAGCTCTGGGGACATGGAATGTCATTTCTCTGGTAGGGAATGAACCCAAGCTGGTGTGTGACTAGACCAGTGGTTCTCAATTATTTCCTGTCATGCCCCCCCTACCAAGAAGAAAACAATTCGCACCCCCCCACCACAATTTTCTTTTACATTTCGTACTAATGTACATGTTCTTTGCATATTTATGTTAGATTGTCAATAAAATATCTTACCTTAACAAAGCTAAATTGATAAAAATAAAATATCATTTTGAGAACGACTATTGTGAGGATCTCGAAACTCAGTACTCTGTGGTGCTAATATTGATGAGATGATAAATATGTTGAAGCCACAGAACAAAAAGATTAGATATTGTTTGGAAATTAATGACGTACATAAAGGAATATCAGCCTTGATTGGAGTACATTACTGCATTTAAATTTTTAATAAAAATGAAACAATTATTGATGTTATGACCACTATGAAGAATTTAAAAAACAATATATAGGGATAATTATAGTTTTCATTTTGTTATGTGTAGTCTGTTCATGTTGCATTATTTTTATGACAAAGACGATGGTTAATCGTAGGTTTGTTGCCCAAATGTACCATTACAACCTGATTAATGTTGAGAATGACGAACTCAAACTGGACACTGAAACGTAAAAACACATGGACTTCTTGCCCCTGTCCTCACACGTGCACACACACACACACCATACACGAAGATCCGGGAGGTAAGGACGGCTGTCCTACAGGATGCGGATGGAAGAACAACTGCAGCGGAACAATGCCAGGGATGTCTGGAGGGGCCTGAAGACCATCTCAGGCCACGGACAAGCAGGTAAGACCCAGAAGGGGGGGGGGCTTCAGTGGGCAAATGAGTTGAACCTATTTTTCAATAGGTTTGATCAAATGTCTGACCCCGCTCAGGCTTCCCTGATGCAGCCCCCACCCACCCCTCCTGCCACTGCGAACAAGACCCTCTCTCCCCCTCTCTCGCCCCTCTCTCTCTCCACAGGCTCCAGTTCCCAGCCTCATCAGACAACCACCACTTCCTCCTGCTCAGCCTTGTTCCTCACAACATCTCAGGTGAAGAACCAGCTGAGGAAGATGAAGGCGAGGAAGGCGGCAGGCCCAGATGGGATCAGCTCCCAGCTCCTCAAATCCTGCGCAGACCAGCTGTGTGGAATCGTCCAGCACATGTTCAACCTGAGCTTGAAGCTGGGCAGAGTCCCCCAGCTGTGGAAAACATCCTGCCTGGTTCCGGTTCCAAAGACACCCCATCCGAAGGAGCTCAACAACTTCAGACCAGTGGCGCTGACGTCTCATCTGATGAAGACCCTGGAGAGACTGGTCCTCGTCCATCTGCGCCCCCTGGTCAGCTCCTCAATGGACCCACTCCAATTTGCATACCAGCCTGGCATCAGTGTGGATGATGCCATCATCTACCTGCTCCACACTTCACTCTTCCACCTGGAGAAGGCGGGGGGCACGGTGAGGATCATGTTCTTTGATTTCTCAAGTGCTTTCAACACCATCCAGCCCGCCTTATTGGGAGACAAGCTGGAGCAGGCGGGAGTGGCCCACCACCTCATCACATGGATTCACAACTACCTCACAAACCGGCCACAGTACGTGAGAACACAGGACTGTGTGTCTGACGTGCTCCTCTGCAGCACGGGAGCGCCGCAGGGAACTGTGCTGGCTCCCTTCCTGTTCACCCTCTACACCTCGGACTACAAATACAATTCCACAACCTGTCACCTGCAGAAGTTCTCTGATGACTCTGCGATTGTCGGCCTCATCACTGACGATGACGATCGGGAGTACAGAGGGGTTACGCAGGGGTTCGTGGACTGGTGTCAGCAGAACCGCCTCCAAATCAACGCTGGGAAATCCAAAGAGCTGGTGGTGGATTTCCGCAAGCGTCGGCACTCTCCACCTGCACCAGTGAATATCCAGGGAACAGACGTTGAGAGGGTCTCAACTTACAAGTACCTGGGTGTTCATCTGAACAATAAACTGGACTGGAGCGACAACACAGACGCTCTCTATAGGAAGGGTCAGAGCAGACTCTTCCTACTCAGGCGGCTGAGGTCCTTTGGCGTTCGGGGAACACTCCTCAGGAACTTCTATGACTCGGTGGTTTCATCAGTCATCTTCTATGGAGTGGTCTCCTGGGCAGGAGGCATCTCGGGCCGAGACAAAAAGAGACTGGACAAACTGGTGAGGAGGGCCAGCTCTGTCCTGGGCTGCTCCCTGGACTCTGTGGACTCAGTGGGGGGCAGAAGGATGACGGCAAAACTGTCATCAATGCTGGACAAACCAGCCCACCCATTCAATGACACTCTGAGAACACTTTACAGCTCCTTCAGTGACAGACTTTTACACCCTCGCTGTACCAAAGAGAGATTTCGCCGCTCCTTCCTGCCAACTGCTGTCAGACTTTTTAACAAGAACATTGGGTCAGGCCTACAAACGGGAGGGCATAAGTGCAATTGTGCAGTCCTAGGATGCAATATTAACTACTACTGTACTTTCAGCCAAGGGTGTACTTAAATATTGACCAATGATGTATTTTGTTTACCATTACAGTATTCTTATTACAATACTTCTATCACTGTAGTATTTCTACCACTGCAGGATGTTCACTATTACAGTACTTTTATCATTGCAGTACTTTTATCATTGCAGTATTTTTCTATCATTGCGGTACTTTTACTATTACAGTACTTTTACCATTGCAGTACTTTTACCATTGCAGTACTTTCATCATTGCAGTATTTTTCTATCGTTGCAGTACTTTTACTATTACAGTACTTTTACCATTGCAGTATTTTCTATCATGCAGTACTTTTCTATCATTTCAGTACTCTTACCATTACAGTACTTTTATCATTGCAATATTTTTATGATTGCAGTATTTTCAATCATTCAGTAGTTTTTATCATTACAGCGTTTCCCCCTCCGTATAATGGACAAACATTAGGAGTGTTTCCTAACACTTATATACGTTTATACTGTGTATATTTGCATGCTTTTTCTGAATGTCTGCTGCTAATGTTATACATTAACGGCTACATTACGCCGCCGACTCTGTGTGATCTATATCTTTGCTGCTGTAACACCTCAAATTTCCCCATTGTGGGACTAATAAAGGACATCTTATCTTATCTTATCTCTCCTACAACGAGGCAAGGGCCTCCACCAAGTCACCCCAGGGACAAGTTTTATTCCCTGATGGTCATCAAATTATGAGGATCTCATTCTACGCCGGAAGGGAGGAGGGGAATTTTTCCCTAATGTGAGGTTTTCGCTCCTCCACTGATGATCACACTGTTGTATGATTTCATTATGATGATCTGTCTTAAAGCCGTAAGGACATGATTTTTAAATCCACAACAGGGGGGAAATGTAAGATGGGCTGAGGATAGGTAATCAGTTTGTGTATTCATAATCATGTTTTTATACACTCATTAATGTTGAACACACACAGAGACACTTACTTGTTATTTTAACACACACACACACAGACACCGTATCCTGAAGATGTGTTTAGTTAAACTGACCTTGGGTTATGATTTTCTGCCTGCTGGAGTCCCTGGTGATTAGTTATTGATGCTTTAGTTAAACTGACCTTTATACCGTGAGTTATTGATGTTTTCTGTCTCTTGGTGATTAGTTGTTGATGCTTTTCTGTCTTCTGGTGATTAGTTATTGATGAGTTAGTTTCAATAAAAAGGCAGAACGGAGGGTGAGAGTCAGAGGGTGTGCGGGATTGAACTGGCAAGACGGCTGTTTCACCTCCTGGCTCCCTCTCCCATTCTGAATGGCACAAAACGAAAACTTTAGTAAGTTATTTCAGTCTAAAAAAGGCGTCAGGGCATTTTTAAACCGGACAGTAAGTCGCCACTGTCTTGGTTCCTTTTTGTGCCTTGACCCATACCGGAATTATTGAAAGGATGCAGTCCTATTTACAGGCCCCAGTGACACCCCAGGTTTCTGTTGTTTGTACGAGGGCGCTTAATAGGTACTGCTATTCACAATCGTCTTAGGCTGTTTCTTTGCAGAAGTTTATGGACAATGTGTAGTGCTGTAGGATGCAGTCTAGAGCATTCTTGACATTGAAGCTTTTGTTTCCAGCAACTGCTAATGCGACCGTGCATCAAACATGCAAAACACAGACCCTTGCTCCTCAAGAAGTCAATCTTATCCTTGTGATGCTTTCTCCTAAATTCCTTACCAATTGTGAGACTGTGTTGCTCTCCATTACAATTAGCACATGGTTTGGCAATAGCATCCACTGAAACAGGTTCTGCCTTTGGCGTGGTGGTTTTGTTGTTTTCCATCTTGGCGGGCACAATGACTGTTGTGAAGACTTTCTTTGATTTTGTTGTTTCTGTGTGTTGTGATTTTGTTTTCTGTTTTATAGAAATCTTTCGTGCTTGTCAACAAAGTCAACAAAATCCTTAAACTTCACTCTTCTATTTGTTCTTTCTTGGAGATTGCAGGCAAATTTTCTCCAAGATTCTATAAGTCTGTATGGAAGTTTGTTTGCCAATGCCTTTATATTAGCCATGTTGTCCAAGTCCTCCATGTAATTAACATCTGCCATTATGTTCGAACAGCCCATAAGGAATAATGTGAAAGACTGAAGTGCAACACCATCTTCAGACTTGATTGTTGGCCAATCCATGGCTTCCTTTAAATATGCTTCTGCTATCATGAAGTCATCACCATAAAACTCCTTCAAGATTTGTTTTGCTTTGGTATATCCTGTCAGAGGTTCCATATGGATGCAGCTCTTCACCAACTCATGTGGTTGTTCACTAGTATACTGCAGCTAAAATTGAAGATGATCACGGTTATCACTTGTACGGCCTTCAATCCCATGTTCAATGGCACCTATACAGGTTTTATAATGCAGAGGGTCGCCTGTAAAACGTAGGAATGGAAAGTTCGGGAAGAAGCGATGCTTTTTGACTCTTTGCTAAGTATTCTGCGACACTGGCTTGCTGTGAGATTGCGTGGCAAAGGCCATCAAGCACATGTCCCTGTTGTTCTCTACTTTCTGTCTGATGTGGAAATCTAGCCATTGGAATAGTCGAAGTGGGAGCATTTCAGGTCAACACTGCTTGTTGCTCTGATAGGCTGTGATGGTAATTGAATGTTTTTCCTTGTTTAAATTGTAACACACTCATCAGGAATGTGGATACCATCCTCCTGGGTATTTTCATATCTTCTCAAGACATCCAATTTAGCATCAGACTCAGGGAGTGCCGTTTGCATTGCATGCATTTCCTTCTTTGCTTTAATTGCAGCTTCTTCTTGCTCAAGTGCCAACCTTTGTTGTAAATCAGCAGCCTTTGCCTTTAAACATGCTCGTTCCATTTGAGCCTTTAATTTAATTGAAGACGTTGACAGAAGTGAGCTTCTGTCTGTTAGATTCTTTACTTCTACTTCTATGGGTGTAGTTAGTTGATGCAGATCTACTATCAGCAGGTGATATTTGTTTATTGCATCCTTCCTCTGCACGTTTCAAAACGTCCTTCTCCATTGCTCACATTTCCATTAATTACATTTTTTGGATCAAACCAGTTATTTTGGTCATCGGCAAAATCCTCTTCAGTCTTTAAATTTTGCAGACCGGAATTGAGGTCCACAAATTCTTGCTCCATGCCGCTAAAGCAAACACGAAGCTCAGTTTTTTACAGCGTCAACATTTGCATCATCCTCCATCAATTGTTCAATTTGACGTTGCATGGAGGTCAATTGAGCAAATTTGCAGCTGCGTGCCTGCATCCGTTTAGGCTTGTGATCTTCTACAGCTTTTCTCCGTCATTTTTAATGTCCGCTTTCCACTGTCTTGTTCCTCCATGTCAATCCACAATGAAGCAAACAAAAACGTCAAACTGACTGTAGCGTCTCAATTTGTAGGTCAGCCGAATGACGATCAAAGTTTTAAGCAGTTTACTCACGCACCTGTTACGTGCGCGTCCTTGTTAACTCGCGATGCTTGTCAAGTATGGACGCATGCTAACAGCTAGCAGCTCATTGTCCCGACTGGAAAGTTGCTCCTTAGCTGTGATGTGCCTAGGGTTACACTATCTATCATTAACAAACACAGCCAGCCCTCCTCTTTCCTCTTCCCGCTTTCCAGTGTCCTGTCCGCAAGTAGTATTTGGAAGCCGTCAAATTCCACAACGGTGTCCGGCGTTAGCTCTGTTAGCCATGAATCCGTGAACATCAGCAAGCTAGCTCATTGGAAGTTCCTCTCGTGCCGCGTTAGCGCTGTTAGCTCGTCCATTTTCTTGGGAAGGTATCTAACATTTCCCATAAAAACGGACGGGAGGACGGGGTGGTCACGCCTCCTCTGGCGTTTCGCCCCCGCGCGACATCCCCCGTCTCTTCCTCCTCAACTCGCGGGGGATATCGGGTCTCGCTCCGGGAGTCGGCACGGGGTTAGCATGAAGTGCTAACAGCTGATGTCTTGTGTAAACGATTGATCCGTAGCTCCCAGTGACATCTCCGGACACGATCACGCAAAAAACAGCCCTCAGCAGCAATAAAACCACCGCAATTTGGATGTCCATTGCTGCGATGAGGTAAAATAAATAAAACTGGGTAAAGGGAAAAACACGCGAAAAAGGCTCAAATAGTGAGCCGTGCTGCTCTAGCAGGTAGCCACTCGCGTGGCGACGGAACCGGAAAAACAAATGTGGTCCCATCAAAATCTGATTGGATATTTAAAAATAAAAGCGTGAAAATTTGCTTATTTGTCTGTCGTCACCAATGATTAAAAAAATTAAAATCATTACAAAATCCTCAAGCTATCGTGATACCAGACGAGTTCTGCGGGACACCAGACCACCCCAGTTGTCCACAAAAAGTGGTCACTTCAAAATTTGATGTGGCATTTCAAAATAAAAAAATCACCAGAAATATGCACTGTGATCAACACTGATTTAAAAGAAAAATCTTTCAAAAATATCCTCAAACTATCGTGATACCAAACCAGGACTGGGGATACTAGACCACACCAGCTGTCCACCAAAAGTGGTCACATCAAAATGTGATGTGGCACTTCAAAATAAAAGTAGCCTGAAATTCGCTTATTTCATCACCACTGAGTTAAAAAAAAACATAGCTCGAGCTTTCGTGATACCAGACCAGTTTTGTGGGACACGAGACTACCCCAGCTGTCCATAAAAAGTGGTCCCATTGAAATCTAATTTGTAATTTCAAACTAAAAGTTGCCTGAAATCTGCACATTTCACTGTCATCATGCCTGACTTTAAAATTTCATTAAAAAATATCCTCTAGCTATGGTAATACCAAACCAGGTTTGGAGGACACTAGACAACACAGCTTTCCACCAAAAGTAGTCCCATCAAAATGTAAGGAGGCATTTTAAAATAAAAGAGCTGGAGCTGTCGTAATACCAGACTAGTTTTGTTGGACACTCGACGACCCCAGCTGTTCATCAAAAGTGGTCCCATCAAAATCTGGTGTAATTTCACAATAAAAAAAAAAACACCTGAAATATGCACATTTCATTGTCATCAACACTGATTTTAAAATAATCATTTCAAAATACCCTCGAGCTATCGTGATATCAGACCCATTTTGGGGGACACTAGACAACCCCAGTTGTCCATCAATTGCGGTCCCACCAAAATGTGATACGGCATTTCAAAATAAAAGTAGCCTGAAATCAGCATACATCACTGTTATCAGGCCTGACTAAAATATCATGACAAAATATCCTCCAGCTATCATGATACCAGACCAGACATATTTCACTGTCATCACCATTGATTTTAAAAAATTAATTAAAAACTAGAGCTACGAGCAGCTATAAAGGGCCCTCGCCACCCGGACAACGTTGGGGTACTGGCACGTTGGAAATGTGAAATATTTCCGAGAAATAACGTGAGGAATCTTCAAGAGGAATTTGCTTGTAGTTAAAGTTAGAGCAGCTTTTGTTTTCAAAGCCTCGTCAATGTTTGAAGTAAATTTGTTGGCAGGCACTACAGGTGCATCAAATCAAAGACTAATAGACTGAAAAACATTTTCTTTCCGAGAGCCATCACCATTCTGAACTCTCACACACATGCACACACACACGACCACCCTTACCTTGCTGAACAGCGACGTATTGTGTTGTATTTCTCCAATTTCATACTATTTTCCATCACAATATTTATTCTCTTATTTATCTAATTTATATATTTGATTAAATTATTGTTGTATTGCACTGGAGAGGGGAGCTCCCTAATCTTGTTGCACACTGTACAATGACAATAAAAGGATTTCGGATTCTGATAAATTTAGCATACGGCTCCATGAGACTTTTTATTAGGTCTTGGCTTTGTACACACTTCATCAAATTTTCAGTTTGGTGAAACAGAGATATGGGGCTGTTTTTTTTTGTTGTTTTTTTTTTCTAGGGGGCGATAGCGAGCCATTTTTAAACAACTGTACGACAAAATAATAAAATATTGTGAATATTGAATCAACTCCCGGTTGGGTGGACGCTGGCACGTTTGGCTGCCACTGCTCACCGGTAACTCTCAGAAATTTTTTGGATCCGCTTGTTGTACCTGCTTTAGCAGTTTACAATCCCTCCAGTTACAGTGATTTTATTTATTATCTGTATGTTGAGCGATCCCGATTCTCATGAATGCCACCCACCGATTGCATTGTCGCTGACGCGTCTACTGTGGCTAAAGTTTAGCTTACCTATCAAAGTTAGCACCTGTCTGCCATGTGGACCCGCAGGCCAGTCTGCTTCTCGCACTTCTGCCTGTTCCTGTCATGTCATCAACCTGTGTCAGGACAACTTCAATCCACTGCCGCTGAACTCCGCTGGATTTACCGACACATGCCCGAGGGAAACGCACCACCACCACTGCTCCTCCTCCCGAACATCGCTCGTCGACCCTTGAAGGATTGTATGGCAATTACCGGCATTTTAAACATTTATGGGACAGAATGTCAATTATTTAATTTAGCAGGTTTATATTTACTGAATATGCTATGATCGCAAAATTCCGGACGAACTGGCGAGGCTGCAGACGTCCCCGACGCTAGCATCCAGCTGGCCGGGCGCTCGCTACATCGCGCGGATCGGACGAGGGACACCGGTAAGAGAAGGGGCGGGGTGGCTCTGTGTTTACGTGCATGAGAACTGGTGCGGCGATAGCACGATCGTCGAGAAGCACTCTTCCCCCGACATCGAGTTCATGTCCGTTAAATGCCGGCCTTATTTTCTCCCGAGGGAGCTAACGGTCGTGATTGTCACAGCTGTTTACATCCCTCCCGACGCTAGCACTAGCACGGCGCTCTCGCTACTCGCGTGCGTCATCAATAAACATCAGCGGGCCCACCCTGATGGCGTTCACGTAGTAGCGGGAGACTTTAATAAGGCCAATTTAAAGACTGTACTCCCAGAGTTTCACCAGCATGTCAAGTGCCCAACGAGGGGAGACAACACTCTCGACCATGTGTACTCGAACATCAAGCACGCATACAGGGCCCTCCCACTCGCCCCCCTCGGCCAGTCAGACCACCTGTCCTTGCAGCTCGCACCTGCATACATCCCTCTCAGGCGCAGATTCAGGCCCACCACAAAGACTGTGAAAACCTGGCGTGACGGCGCCATGAGTGAATTACAGGACTGCTTTCAAGACACAAACTGGGGCCTCTTTGATCATCAGGACCTTGATGTCTACACACATTGTGTACTGGACTACATCAAGTTCTGCATGGAAACTGTGTCCCTACACAGGACTATACGGACCTTCCCAAATGCGAAGCCCTGGATGTCCAGCAGGGTTCGCTCTCTCCTCAAGGCCCGTGACGCTACCTTCAGGTCAGGCGACAAAGCCCAGTACAGGGTGGCTCGTGCTGACCTGAGCAAAGGCATCAAGCTAGCCAAGGCAACCTACAAGGGGAGGCTGGAGGCCCACCTTGCCAGTAACAGACCACGGGAGGTGTGGCAGGGTCTACGGAGCATCACCAACTTCCGTGGCAGCAGCACGACCTCTGCAGACCCGAGTGCATCGCTGGCAGAGGAGCTTAACTGCTTCTTCGCTCGCTTTGACTCGTCCCAACCGTCACACCCCCGCACTTCATGCTCCAACTCCCCCCCACTCACCGTAGAGGAACACGATGTGAGGCGCGCGCTCCTGGCTGTTAAACCCAGGAAAGCTACTGGACCCGACGGAATACCAGGCAAGGTCCTCAAAACACCAACTTTCACATGTTTTCTGCAGGATCTTCAACCGCTCCCTGGCTCAAGCAGTCATCCCCTCCTGCTTGAAAACTTCCACCATTATTCCTGTCCCCAAAAAGTCACCAGCCGTCCACCTGAATGACTACCGTCCTGTTGCTCTCACACCAGTCATCATGAAGTGTTTCGAGAGGCTGGTTCTCCAGCACATCAGGGACTGCCTTCCTCCCACTCTGGACCCCTACCAGTTTGCATACCAGATCCACTGAGGACGCCATCAACACTGCTCTGCATGTTGTGCTGGGCCACCTGAAACAACAGCGGAGCTATGCAAGGATGTTCTTTGTGGACTACAGCTTGGCATTCAACACAATCATCCCAGACATCCTCGTCCCCAAACTGGACATTCTCGGCCTCCCTGCCCTCACACGCATCTGGATTAAGGACTTTCGGACCAACAGACCCCAGACTGTGTTGCTCGGCCCCTACACGTCCTCCACCTGCATGCTGAGCACCGGTTCCCCTCAAGGATGCGTGCTGAGCCCTCTCCTATACGCCCTCTACACCTACGACTGCAGCCCGGCCCACGGCAACAACACCATCGTCAAGTTTGCTGACGACGCGACAGTGGTCGGTCTGATCTCGAAAGGTGACGAGACAGCCTACAGAGAGGAGGTAAAGAGACTGACAGCTTGGTGCAAGGACAACAGACTGCAAAAACAAAGGAGATTGTCGTCGACTTCAGGAGGAACAAGACGGTGCCGCCCCCCCTCTGCATCGAAGGCGTGTGTGTGGAGAGGGTCCACACGTTCAAGTTCCTCGGAGTACAGATCTCCGACGACCTTTCTTGGACTCACAACACCACAGCAGTGGTAAAGAAGGTCCACCAGCGTCTGCACTTCCTGAGAGTCCTCAGGAAATTCAACCTGGACAGGAAGCTGCTGCTAGCCTTCTACCACTCGTCCATTGAGAGCCTGTTGACGTACTGTGTCTCCACCTGGTACAGCGGCTGCACTGAGGCGGACAGAGTGAGGCTCCAGAGGACAGTCAAAACAGCGCAAAGGATTATTGGCTGCCCTCTCTCCTCACTGTCGGACATCTAAACCGCCCGGTGCCTCAGAAGGGCTCTCAACATCGTCAAAGACAATACCCACCCAAACTCACACCTGTTCGACCTGTTGCCCTCTAGCAGGCGCTACAGATGCATCAAATCGAGGACCAATAGACTGAGAAACAGTTTCTTTCCGAGAGCCATCTCCATTCTGAACTCTCACACACACACGAGAACACCCCTACCTTGCAGAACAGCATCGTGATGTGTTTTTATATACCCTATTCTGTACTAAATTCCATTGCACTCTCTTATTTATTTATCTAATTTATATATTTGTCTGTATTATTGTTGTATTGCACTGGAGAGGGGAGCCCTCTAATCTCGTTGCACACTTGAGTACAATGACAATAAAGGGATTTCTAATTCTAATTCTAATTCTACTACGCATAGGAAGGACTGATTGTAGTCATGGTCTTTACTGTTTTATGATATTATTTTCACATGCTAACGTTATATTACTTAGTTTATAAATGTGTGAACATAGTATTTTCATGACCTACACTCACATTCACATCATACATATTCAGTCTGCACATTACAAACTGATGACAAGCCAGACAGCACTTCATGGACAAATATGACAAAGCACATTCTCCACATAGGCCATAGAGATGCAAACATACCAAATTGGGCACTGGATTTAGTTTTAAAATCGCTGCATTGGCTCCCCGTGTGTTTCAGATATGATTTTAAGGTGCTTCAATTAGTTTTTAAATGCCTTAACGGTCTTGGGCCATCCTCGCGGACCCTGAGGTCCTCTGGCACCGGCCTGTTAATTATTCCTAGGGTGAGGACTGGAACACATGGCGAGGCTACATTCAGCCATTCTGGTCCTCGTCGATGGAATAGCCTGCCGGAGGACATCAGGTCCGCAGAGACCGTTGATATTTTTAAAAGGAGGCTCAAGACCAGACCTGGGCATTGCACGGCCCGCGGGCCACATCCGGCCCGCCGGGTGGCACTGACTGGCCCGTATGACAGACCTGGGCATTGTATGGCCCGGGCCACATACCTTTGGTTGACTCTGACCGCGAGTGTAAGGTTAATTGGAAATTTCAAAATAAACATACTTTTTAATTTCACCTCATTCATGGGCTAAAGCTGCACTGCTTTTATTCTGAAATTGTTTTGTTTTTTTTATTCCCGCACAATGTGCGTCGCACATAATGACGTAATGCGTTTATCAAGACATGCGCGCAATTGAATCACAACAAGACGACGTTCGCCCTCAAAAATGTCCGCTCAGGCTAAAAAAAGAAAGGTAGATGCCGAATGTAGAATTTTCAACAAAAATTGGACAGCGAAGTATTTATTTACTGAAGTTAGAGGTAAAGCTGTGTGTTTAGTTTGCGGGGAGCAGATCGCCGTGTTGAAGGACTACAATTTGAGTCGGCATTACCAGACGAAACATGGAGAGAAATATAAAAACGGCACCAGATAACAATGAACTGGGACACTTTTTCTCAAAATCACAGTTCAGTGACAGTCAATATGTTGTATCTTGCTTAATGTTTGGTGCAAAAAGACAATATTGTGATGTCTTTAAAATGCTCAGAACCTTTACACAACTATCCAACAGTATATGGAACTCAAAATGTGTTTTGAAGTGAATGTGACAGAATATGTTTACTAATATGAGTCACAAATAGTAAAAAATGTTAATATTTTGTCTACCATTGTGTTGAGAAATTTGAATGAATAAATTTTTGGAAGGCAACCTCATTTTTTCAGTTTATTTGGTATTTAGTTTCATTGCTTAACTTTAATATATACTCTTGCCAGCTTGTCAAAACAGTGCTATTTACTGCTTTTTAAAAAAGAAATACAATTAATATTATGCAGAATTGAGTTCAGCCTTTTGGCCCGGCCCTCCACAATATTTTATGTTTCTTATGCGGCCCCATGGAAAAAATAATTGCCCACCCCTGCTCAAGACTCACCTTTTTTGTTTGGCTTTTAAATAATTTATCTTAGTCTTTTAATTCAGGACTGTCATTTTATCTATTATCATTGTCTTTAATTTTTTTTAGCTTCTTTGTCTTTTAGTATCATTTTTCTTATACATTTTAGCTCCGTCGTTTTATATTATTGTCTTTTAATTTTTAGCTTCTTCTATGTCTTTTAGTATCATAATTTTTCTTAAATATTTTAGCTTCGTCTTTTTATATTATTGTCCTTTAATTTTTAGCTTCTTTTTTGTTTAGCATTATCATTTTCTTTTATATATTTTAGCTCCAGTGTTTCCTCAAGGGGGGCCTCCGCGCTGGGAGGTGTGGCTGGCCTTCTCACAGGGGGCTTCATCCCGGAGGCTCCTTAGGCCCGGGGCCCTCTGCACTATGTGTAGGGTCTACCCCGGTCAGTCTGGGCTAGGGGTCTGTGTGTTGGCGCAGCTCCCTGTGGGCGTGAGCCGTCATCCCTCTCAGCGCGGATTACCTACCCTGGGTACATTTTCTCATATGGTTTCTCTGTGCCTTACCCTGTCTTTCTACTAAGATGGTTTATTAAGTTGTGTGAATGCGAGTGTTCTGTGTGTATGCGAGTTCAGGCGTGTATGTTGATGTGTCTTGTGTTTATGTTGAGTGGGTGGAATGGGTTTTAGTTTTTCGTTGTAATTTGGATGTTTTTATTGTACAGCACTTTGAGCCGCATTTTATGTATGAAAAGTGCTCTTATAAATAAAATTTGATTGATTGATTGGAGGGTTCACTGGGACGCCATTGCAAAAACACATTCTGAAAGACATAATTTGATTTTGGAGCACACATACATGCACACTGACAAGATTACAGGGGAATACCAGCAGGAGAGACGGAGAGACTGCCCGCCGGAGAAGGCCAGCCGTGGAATACCAGTCTTGGGGACCAGCTGGGAATCAACCATCCAGACAATGATTAATCTGGAGAGGACCTTCCCTTGGACGTAGACCCGTGTCGGGGGAAGAATGTGAGGCTGGGCTGAGATAACGCACGACTCTTTTCGACTGTGCTTGCCCGAGTACATTTTCTCATGAGATTAAGAAAAAGCCGCTCAGTACTATTTCCTGAACCTCTGCCCCATTCATTTCAAAAGTCCTAGATAATGTAGTCGCCACTCAACTCCACTCTCATCTCACCTGCAATAACCCTTTCAGTCCGGTTTCCGTGCACTTCACAGCACTGAATCAACTCTACTCAAGGTCACCTCTGATCTCCTCATTGCAGCTGACTCCGATTCATTCTCCATTGTCATCCTTCTTAACCTGACTGCGGCCTTTGACACCATCTCACACACCATCCTTCTCAAAAGACTTTCTTCCATCGGCATCACCCACACCGCCCTCAACTGGTTCCATTCATACTTCAAAGACCGCACTCAGTTCATCCAGCTTAAATATTTCTCATCAAAGTCCCTCCCAGTCACCTCAGGTTTGCCCCAAGGCTCGGTCCTGGCCCCCCTATTATGTATCATATACCTCCTTGCCCTTGGCAGCATTTTCCGAAAATTCAATATCGCTTTATATTGCTTCGCGGATGACACCCAGCTCTAGTTCTCCTGCAAACCCAGCATATCACTCCCTCCCACCTCCGTCACCTCCTGTCTATCTGAAATCAATGACTGGTTTTCTAATGATTTCATGAGGCTTAACAGTGACAAAACAGAAGTTATTCTTTTCAGTACAAAATCAATACAATCCAAAGTTGTCAGTTTTCCCATTCCTGTTGGCCCCTCCATTGTTTTCCCCTCCCCTCAGGTCAAGAGTCTGGGTGTCATCCTTGACAGCACTCTATCTTTCCATAAGCATAATAACACAACCCGGTCAGCCTACTTCCATCTGCACAATATCAGTCAACACCGCCCCTCCCTTTTTCCCTCATCCACTTCTATTCTGGTCCAAGTCGAGTCAAGTCAATTTTATGTGTATAGCCCTTAATCACAGACAGTCTCAAAGGGCTTTACATAACCACAATCAACATCCACTGATCTTAACCCCCAGGAGGGCAAGGAAAAACTCAAAACCCCATTGGGGGAAAAGTGAGAAAACTTGAGAAGGGACCACAGATGGGGGGGAAACCCCCTTCCAGGATGACCAGGCTGCTTTGGATGCTAAGTGGGCAACATTTGACACATACAATGATGCTATATAATGTTAGATGAGATAATGTGAGAGTCAATTAAATGAAGTGCTGCAGGAAGATGACTTTAGTGGAGTGGGTCCTCATCCAGGACCGTAATCTCCATGGCAGCATATCCGAGGATGAGCCTTCGATCTTGAAATAGTCAGTTTGGGGTAAATTCAAAACAGCCACTTCCAAGTGAATCACCATCACCTAATTCCCAAGCCGTGGAATTGGGAACAGAAAAAAAAGAACAGAAATAGTAAACAGGCCAACAAGTAGTTCAACGAAGTGCTGAAATATAGGGAAATCAGAAGAGGCGCTGCATGAAGACGACTTTGGGAGAGCAGGTCCCTCCCCGGTTGGTCAGTGCCGTAATCTTCATAGCAGGTCACCATCACCTAATTCCCAAGCAGGGGAAGAGGGGGCAGAAAAGAGGAGAAGCGGCAGTAAACAGGCCAACAAATAATTAAATTAGATGCTAAAGTATATAAATAAATTGATCAAATGTCGCGCTGCAGGAAGACGACATCACTGGAACAGGTGCATGCCCAGTTTGTCAATGCCTTAAACTTCCTAGTGGGTCACCGTCACCTAATCCCCCAGCCGGGGAAAAGGGGGCAGAATAGAGAAGAAAAGAGAAAAAGCGGCAGTAAACAGGCCAACAAATAGTTCAACTAAATGCACAAGAGTATAAATGCGTCTTTAATAGTGTTTTGAACATTTCTACTGAGGTGGCGCCTCTAATACCTGAGGGTAGTGCATTCCAAAGCATTGGTGCCCGAATAGAGAACGCTCTAGAACCTGTGGACTTCTTTTTGGCTCGCGGAATCACTAAAAGACCAGCATTTTGTGAGCGAAGGTTTTGGGACGGAACATATGGTACCACGAGGTCAACGAGATAGGAAGGAGCTAAGCCATGCAATATTTTATAGGCAAGTAGCAGAACTTTAAAATCACATCTCAAGTGGACCGGAAGCCAATTCAAATTGGCAAGTATCGGGGTAATATGATCAAACTTTCTCGTTCTAGTCAAGAGTCTAGCTGCTGCATTTTGAACTAACTTTTAATACTAGACATGGGGAGACCCGAGAGCAAAATGTTACAATAGTCGAGGCGAGACGTAACAAACGCATGGATTAAGATTTCTGCATCACAAGTTGATAGAATTGGGCGAATTTTAGCAATGTTACGCAGATGAAAAAATGCAGTTCTAGTAATATTTTTAATGTGCATTTGAAACGACATAGTTGTGTCAAATATAACACCGAGATTTTTTGTTGAATCCTTTTGGGCAATTTATCGATACTCATAGTGGTGTCTTTGAAAAAGGTACCGATGACGCGCTGGTCCAATGATCAGCATCTCGGTTTTATCTGAGTTAAGACGCAAAAAATTGAAAGACATTCATAGTTTAATTTCGGCAAGGCATGCCTCTAATTTATAGCAATCACACGGATTCGTTATATCCAACGGCATGTATAATTGCGTATCATCAGCATAACAATGAAAACTAATGTTATATTTCCGTATAATATCACCAAGCGGTAGCATCTAGTACCAATCCCTGCGGAACTCCGCGTGTGATCTTACAAAGATCAGAAGTCGCATTGCCATGAATTACACAGTGCGTCCTCTCCGACAGATACGAATTAAACCAAGAAAGCGCTGAACCTGAAATGCCAACACAAGTTTCAAGGCGTTTTAATAATATGTTATGATCAAGTGTCAAAAGCGGCGCCAAGATCGAGTAAGAGTAATACAGTGAACCCTCGGTTATCGCGGTTAATGGGGACCGAGACCACCCGCGAAAACTGAAAATCCGCGAAGTAGCGGCGCACCTTCAAAAATGCTTAAATTATATATATATATATATATATATATATATATATATATATATACGGGTAGAGAGAGAGAGACTGAAATTCATGTTATAACAAAAAAAAAATATTATTAAAACTTCTTATTTTTTTATTCCCCAGCCATTATTTTTGTATTTATTCAATTACTTATTTTTGTATTTATTTAATTACTTCGACTTTTAACTTCTGGTACGCCGTCCGGTGTGCCCTGTGAATGTTATGATCCTCCAGCAGAGCTGGAGGATTGAGCAGGACTCTCCAAACGCAGACACAAGTAGGATAACAATCCGACGCCAGGTAGTCAGTGTAGGTGGTAGTGAGTGTAATCAGTGAGTGAATGGGAATCCGGTGCGGGGCTGGTGGGCGCGTCTCGCAGCAGCTGACCGCATGGCGCGAGACGATCGCTGGAGGAACGCCCACACAGCTGAAAAAACAAAAACACACGCGGCATGACAGGCACGGATCATGCCAGTGAAATGAAAGGTGGCATTCTTCATTTATTTATTTATTCATTTATTCATTCATAACTGACAGCCTCGCGCTCCGCTCGTGCCCGGGGGGAAGAGGTGCTCCTCTTCGGCTTAACTGTGACGCGAGCATGCCCTCCTCCTCCGGAGCTTCCATTCGGTTAAACTTAGGGGCCGCTTGACACCGCCCGTGCCCGGGGAAGGTGCTCCTCTTCAGCTTAACTGTGACGCGAGCATGCCCTCCTCCTCCGTAGCTTCCATTCGGTAAAACCTGATTGGAAAGGTTCAAATTGATTATTACTAGTCATATATTCATTAAGTTTTTCAAGATTTTTGCAATAAACGGAAGATTTGAAACCGGTCTATAGTTGTTGAGACTCTCTGGGTCGAGGTTTGGTTGCTTAAGTAGCGGTCGCATAATGGCGGTCCTAAAGCTGCTGGTACTATACCCGTGGTAAGTGATAGATTCATAATATTTAAGACAGACGGTCCTAGGGTCATAAACAGTTCTTTAATTAGTTTGCCAGGAAGCGGATCGAGCACACAAGTTGTCGGTTTTGCCCCACTAACCAATTTTGTTTGGCTTTCAAGAGATACTTTTTTAAATTGAGATAAGGTTATCGGACAGTTATCAGCCCTAATGTCCCTATTAACACCATTTATGACGGAATTCAACGGAATTGTAAGAACAGTGTCTTTAATCTCATCACGAATACACTCAATCTTCTGAGTAAAGAATTGCATGAAATCGTGAGCTGAATAGGAAGAGCTATCCGAGGTTGGTTGCTGTTGCGTTAGCATTGCTACAGTAGCAAATAAATATTTAGGGTTGTTTTTATGTAAAACAATTAATCTAGAGTAATAATTAGTTTTGGCTAGATTGAGCGCTTCCTTGTATAAACTAGCGCACCATGCCTGACGGAAGACCTCCAGTTTGGTCGCACGCCATTTGCGCTCAAGCTTCCTACAAGAATCGTTTCAGTATGCGTGTTTCCTCATTAAACCACGGAGTCAGCCTCTTTGGACAAGTTTTAGTTTTTAAAGGTGCGACGGAGTCAGGCGCATTTAACAGAGCGACATTAAAGTTGTTTGTAAGATCATCAATCGTACCAATATAATTAGGAAACGAATCGGTTACTAAAGGGAGTAGCTCAGAGAGCGCAGCGGTGGTTAAGGAGCTAATGTTGCGGCTGCTATAGCTTTGATCATGGTCAGAACGATGGCAATGCGCCAAGACTTCAAATTTGATTAAGTAATGGTCAGCTATAGGACTAGTATATGGTAATACAATTATTTTTGAGGATGCTAAGCCCCGGGTTAATACCAAATCTAACGTGTTACCATTTATATGCGTTGCTTCATCTATTATTTGCATGAAACCAAACATATCAATTATTGTCCGAAACGCCACGGTAAGTGGTTCCGACGGGAGATTCATATGAATGTTGAAGTCGCCCATGATATATTATCCGCATGAGTTACCAAATCAGCCACAAATTCAGAAAATTCATCTAAAAAGCCTGAGTAAGAGCCAGGGGGACGGTAAAAAACGGCAAGATAAAACGGCAGTGCGGCCGTGGATCGCATAATGAGAACTTCAAATGTTTTGAAGGAATTGCTAGGACGAGGACTAAGTTTTAGATTAAATTCGGAAATGAGGGCTACACCCCCATCTTTCTCATCATTGCCTCTCGCAGGCAAGGGGCCAGAGACAATTACTCGACTCAGACTCATCTTTCTGGCGAGATCACAAGTCCTTGCTATGTTTTTTCTTTGTGATCTCTGATTGCTTCATCCTAGTTGTTGGAGCAGTTTTCTTTTGAGTAATGCAGTATGGCAACACCACCACTAGGGCAATTGATGACGTCAGCACTGGTTGCGTTCATCCATAAATAACAAATGCAGGACAGGTGGGGGAACGCTGGTCGGATACCGTTTTTCAACCGCACTTACTCAAGACGCATTATTTATGTACAAACTGGAAGATAGAAGATAGTATATTGTATTGATTACCGCATATGCGCGGATGTTTTTGATTTGAAGTTTGGAAGACCGTAGCCATTGATTTATTTATTTGATTTACTTGACTTCACGGCATGACATCTGGACTGAAATGACTACGATTAAGACTAACCCTTGACTGTTTGACGTGACATACATAACTACACATCAACATCAAGACCAGTGAAGCCGAGCGAACGTCATCGCAACTTCAACCCATGGTGAGTGAGTGCGCGTTAAAACT
This sequence comes from Idiotropiscis lumnitzeri, assembly GCF_059441095.1. Lineage (NCBI taxonomy): Eukaryota > Metazoa > Chordata > Actinopteri > Syngnathiformes > Syngnathidae > Idiotropiscis > Idiotropiscis lumnitzeri. Next base: position 8,344 of record NW_028283716.1, on the reverse strand, counting down.
TTCTTTAGCCAGCGTATCATTGAAACGGCAGTAACACTAGTGTCATTGGAGCCGACGTGTATTACTATATCTGAATAGCTAGCGTTGTTTGCACTGCGCTGGTGTCTAGGTCTCTTGCGTGCTAGCTCCATAAGATTAGCTTCAATGTCGGGTGCTCTGGCCCCAGAAATACACATTCTGTGGTTGGATTTTCAAGCTTAATGTATCGAGTAATGGAGTCACCTTTCACTAAAGTGCGGGAGCCAGGAGACCGAGGTGGAATGGAACTGCTCTGTGTCTTAACAGGCTCAACGCGATTAGCAAGCCGTTTACGGCCAATGCTAACCGGTGCTGTCCGCCACATTTACGCTTACCACATTACTCTGCTCTAGCTGGCAGACACGTCCCTCCAGCAGGGAGAGTCTTTCCATGAGAATGGTGCAAGTGTTGCATGTGGTGGTGCACGAAACCATAGTTGCGTTTACTCGCCTGGTGGATGAAAGCAGACGAACAGATGTCGCGCCGAAAGTGACGACACCCTCCACGACCGGGATTCCCACGTTGTCGTCGTGTGGAGGCTTGAGCGGCTCCCTGGAGTGCAGCCAGCATTCTGGGGGCCTGACTAAGAGGAATCCCACCCTGGTGGTCGAACCAAGCGTTAAAAACTTGCTCTCGACTACACACCTCAAAAATGGAAATGGAAGCTCAAAGAAGGAATATTCATACTGGATCGGCCGTCGCCCAGGATAACCAGGTCCGCGTTGGTGCAGTAGAGAGTCCTGCAACTTCGAAAAATACGCTAGACTCAGTTAATGATGACCTAAATGACAATGTAGTGACAGTAGGAGGAGGACTGAGGATAATCTCATTGAATGTGGAGGGTATATCGATGGCTAAGTGTGAGTTGATGGCGCAGATGCTGAGGGAGAAAGATGTACAAGTGTTGGCACTGCAGGAAACTCATCTGACTAAAGAATCGCCCCCATCGAGATACAGTATATCCAGCTTCATACCCATCACGAGAATAGATCATCAACAGTACGGAACCATGATATATGTACATGAAGACATCCCTGCCATAGACAGAGGATCCTCTATGGACGAACACAATATACACAGGTCAGAGATTGAGGTGCTGGGTACAACAGTGGTCAACATATACAAGCCTCCAAATACAAGCTGGCCAATTAGTGTCCTCCCACAATACCAACATCAATCTATAATATTAGGAGACTTCAATAGCCACCATACATCGTGGGGATACACAGAGCCCGACCCAGCTGGAATCCAGCTCAGCAACTGGGCAGAAATAAATAATCTCCACCTCCTTTACCATCCAAATGAACCAGGCACCTTCCACTCAGCACGATGGCAGAGGGAATACACACCTGACCTGACCTTCGTTACGAGGGACACAGATGGCATATCAATGCCAGCACATCGAAGAGTGCTGGGTAACTTCCCAAGGTCCCAGCACCGACCAATATTGATAAAAACAGGAATCAACATACCAGTCACACAATCTCTACCCCTGCCAAGATGGAACTTGTTGGAATTTATCTTTATATCAATGTTAGAATTTAACTTTAACCCAATGTAAACTCAAATAAGTAATCTGACTCCAATTTGCGACCTTACCCAACTCTCACTCATCCAACAATATGCGCGCTCGTTCTGCAATAGAAAGGTATCAGGAAGCCGGCATTTTCACGCACAAAGTGGATTTATTCCCAATACAGATTTTCTACATGGCACCTGGATCTCGGGTCCCTCTCAATACAACTCTACACCTCTCTTGCCACCAGCGAATGTGATTCATACTATACAACATGCAAAAATGGCACAGACAAAGGCATCCTGGCATGATTCTATTGGCTATGTTTATTGCAGTTAACTTTAGCTCGCTCTCATTGGTCTTTCTCCTCCCGCCGAATCCCGTGGCTCCTCCTGCGTGCGATCCCCCGATGGCCGCTCCTTCCCGGAGTCATCTTGTCTCGCTCAGCACCTTCTGCTTCTAAAACATTCCATTCTTGCACAACCCCCGCAACCAGTTTCGCTTCACCAGTCACACTCTCAGCATTTTACAATATCACATTTTCATACATTGGATGCACCAACATCTAATGAACTATGTTAAGCTCAAACTCTTATATTCCTTTAATAGTCAAATGTATGAAATCCTTTAAGTGTAACTGAAGTTTAGACCATGCTAATGACCAAACCCTCAGGATTGGAATGCAGGAAGATTGGATCACAGCTGCACCACAGGAGGTGTGAACGAGACCCCTCTGAAACAATGGACTTCCATGCCGGGATCACAAAAGTGGCTCCTAGCAGTCTACTCTTTGTTCAGTTTTTAAATTGACTGCCATTTACATTATCCTTTAAACTTTAGAAAGGCAAACTGGCAGGGTTTCGCAGAGCAAGTTGATAAGACATGCAAGCGAATCCCAGCAAAACAGGAGAATATAATTAGGTTCAATAAACTCATTCAGAGCAGTGCAAAAAAGCACATACCCCGGGGAGTCCGTAAAAGATATATACCATGCTGGACACCAGAATGTGAGGAAATATTAAAATCCTATGAGGAAACCCAGAATCCAGATACTGGAGAGAAATTGCTGGAGAGACTGCAGGAGGAGAGACAGAGAAGATGGATGGAAACGGTAGAGAGCATGGATTTCACAAGATCCAGTAGACATGCATGGAAACTGATTAAAAAACTGGACGGGGGTGGAAAAAAGAGCAAACAGTCTAACGTAGTGAGCCCTGATAGTGTTGCAATTAATATAAGAGGAAGAGGAGCTCACACCCCTGACTACAAGTTCGAAACCACCATAAAGAAAAAGTACCAGCAGCTAATCAGAGACATGCCAGAAGAAGACGGGTTCTCCCACCCAGTGAGCGAAGAGGAGGTGAAAGCAGCACTCAGAGCAACGAAGTCAGGCAAGGCAGCAGGAGTTGATGGGATCTACCCAGATATGTTGAAACACCTGGGTCCAGCTGCGATTAAATGGATGGCATCTGCTATCACTGATGCAATAAACATGGGTAGATACTGCCATCTCTGGAAAAGAGCTAGGGTCATAGCCATCTTAAAACCGGGGAAATCACCAGAAGACCCAAATAACTACAGACCAATATCCCTGCTATGCAGTATGTATAAGATAATGGAGAGGATAATCCTAACCAGAATAACACCAACACTGGAGCTGAATATTCCTTGCCAGCAGGCAGGATTTAGAAAGCACAGAAGCACCACAGAACAGGTACTGGCTCTAACAACATTCATAGAGGCAGGATACCAAAGAAAACTAAAAAGTGGTGCCTCTATTTTAAAGGAGTGGAAGAGTTTAAACCTGGCTAGTTTTATTCGATGTCCTGCATCTTGTGTCACTGTTATTCTGTGGAATGCTGTGTGGGTGGCTGGTGAAGCTGGAAAAAGAAAGTGAAAGAATGTGAGGTTTGGGAGGTTTTAGGTCGGTGCCTGGCGCAGACAGATACCTCGAGGGGGAAGGGATGCACAAGAAACTGGACCCTCCAGCCACAAGCAGGAGGGGCCACCACTTGAAGAAAGACCAAGAGAAGCAAGCTAAAGTTAACTGCAGCATACACATAGCCAATAGAATCATGCCAGGATGCCTTTGTCTCTGTGTCATTTGCATATTGTGTCTATAAATTAATGCTGAACAGCGAAGACAAAGAGAGCTGTATTGAGAGGGACCCAAACTCAAGTTGTAGATTTGTGTGTTAGGAATAAATCCACTCGTGTGTGAAAATGCCGGCTTCCTGATACCTTTCTATTGCAGAACGAGCGCGCATATTGTTGGATGAGTGAGAGTTGGGTAAAGTCACAAATTGGAGTCAGATTATTAATTTGAGTTTACATTGGTTTAAAATTAAATTCTAACATTGATTTAAAGATAAATTCCAACAATTTATGGTGACGCCGACGCGATGCATGAGAGGTAAAAGAAGTTTGGAACTTCGAGAAAGACCACATGAGACTGGGTCTCGCATGTCCACACCAGGTGACGACCTGATAGGAGCCGCACATCCGACCGTCTTTCCTCTTTGGGCCCACAGTGACATAAGGTAAGCAGATCCTTTTCAAATTCTGCACATTGGCAACGCTAAATTATAAGAGGAAGGAGGAGCGGAACGGCATAATAAAAAGAAAAAATAAATTAAAAAAAAAAAAAAAAAAAAGTGTAACAGTGTGGACGTTAGGAGGATATAAAATCTGGGATTTACCTACTAGAATAGTTTGGAACTATTCGTGGTTAAGATACGGTATAAAATCTGGGATTTACGTATCAGGACACGGTTTAAAATCTGGGATTTACGTGTCTGTGTGGAAGCGGTGTGAATGTGAAGCCTAAATTTGTTCTGCGTATGAAGTGCTTGGGACACGCACGAGTGGATTTGGAGATGGAAAATGGGAGGAAATGTGAGGGTTTTCTTGTGTCTGGCGCTTCAGACGAGCGGGCGGAAGTCTGGTCGGAGATTAATGGTCATTATGCTCAGCTGGAATCACAGTTGATTAGTGGAATGGAAAGTAAGAAAATTAAGAAGGTGAAAGAACGGAGTCAGAAGTTGTTTCTGAAATTAAAAAAGGATGATTTGTTTTGCGGTGGTCCCGGAACGTGGGACATGTCGAAGTTAGCGAGGCAGTTACAGAAAAAGGAAACCAGAATGTTGGCAAATATTCGAGATATGAAGGAGGATCAGAGCCAAGCTGGATGGCGACAGCGTATTAAACTTGAGAAGGAAGTGAAGGAATTGGACAAAGATAGACGAGGCATTCACCAATTGGCAATTATTGCCACTGCGCTGGGGGCAATAAAAGAGGAAGAGAGTGTGAATGAAGTGAAAAAGAAGGATGAAGTGATTGGAAAAGTGGAAGAAAAGACGGAAGGTCGGAGAGGCATTTATCCACAGTTGCCTGACTCGCGACAGTATGTGTATGAGCCGCCGCCGTATCCGATGGCGCAAATAATGGCCCCCGTAGTCACTTTGGGCGGCAGGATGGTTTTGGATGTAGAAGATCACGATTCACGGATGACGCCAGCGACCATACAGTTGATTGAACAGGCTGTGAATAATGAAAGGAAGAGAGTGCGCGGAGAGCAGCTGGGGAATGTGGAGTCGCCCGTGCTGACGTCAGGGGCAGCGCTCGCAGGAGGTGGGGGCACCCCGAGTGCCGGGAGTGAGAGAAATTCGAAACCACTGATGAAGGAGGCGTCGCGAAAGTTGTTGGAAGGACACAGGGTGCAAAGTGAGGAAAGAGAGATGTTAGAGGGAGTGATGACGGGGACACGGAAACATGGGCAGGCAATGCCCAGTGACGCAGATCCCCGCGAGGAGGAAGTGGAAAGTGATGAGGAAGCCGAGGTAGTGTTACGTGAACAGCGGCAGATGCTCAGAGCGTTGAGTGAAGGAGAGAGGCTGGGCGATAAAGAGGAGAGCATGTCCAGGGCTGAGCGAGGCTATAATACACGCAGTAAAGATAAGATGATGGCACAGCAGGAGCAGCCTCAAACAATGGCACCCCTAGTGGTGACTCACGCTGGCCGTCACTATGAGCCTCTGGTGCTTCGGGATGTGGCTGCATTGGTGGAAAAATTGCCTCCGCTGCATAAAGGGGCACGAGCCTGGATTACTAAATTCTTAGCCGCCATGTCAGGACAGGGAGTAGCATTGGGAGATTTTAGACAAGCCATTTTGGGATCGTGTTCCCTGATTCAATTACAGAATATTGAGGGGGCAGCTGGCACCCGCCAGCTGGGGAGAGAAACCCCCTTGGCTGAGACTTCTGAGGCGTTGTTTCGGGAGCTGAGGGCGGCCTTTCCCTCCCCAGTGGATGTGGCGCCAACAATTTTTAATTACGGAAAAGATGTGACTCCCGAGCAACATTATGCTCAGGCATTGGAGCTGTGGATTGAGACCACAGGTAAACACCCAGGCAACTATCCTGAAGCTGAAATGATGTTCAGGACGGCGATGCTGAACGGCCTCCCAAATGAGGTGCAGGCGATTTTGAGAATTGATCCGGACATTTTGGTTTGTCCGGAACCGAGATTTAAGAGGCATTTGATACACCATTGCCGCATCTACATGGAAAAAGCAAATAAAGATCAAAAGGAATCTGACGCTCTGGCGACTAGTTTGGTTAAACTACAGTTGGCAAAGTTGCATGGTGAGGCAAAACAAGAAAAGGTGAAACAAAAACAGATGTATCAAACTCCAGTGGGGGCTGAACGGCGCCAAGGTCAAGGGTTCCGTGGTAGATACAGAGGGCGTGGTCGTGGCGCCCCCCCAGGCCGGGGGCGGAATGGGTTCGCTCCAGGGACTTGCTTCAACTGCGGGTCCCTTGACCACTGGGCACGTGATTGTCATGGCAACCCACCACCAGGGGTGGAGCAGCAGAACCAGCAAGCAGGGCCACCACACCAAGGGGTACCGCAGCAGCCCCGCCCGTGGCCACAGCCGAATCCAAGGGGTCAGTATTTCCAAGCTGACCAGTGGTACGGCCCAGACGAATAGGGGGGCCTGGGAAGCTCGGGAAGCACTGGCCAGGCAGAGCCAATGCTTCAGTTGACAGTGGCGGACACTCCAGTCCAGATGTTGGTGGACACTGGAGCAACACATTCATCAATCAACATGCCACTGCCAAGTACAGCGTTGTCGAGGCGAGTTACAACGTTAGTCGGCTTCTCGGGACGTCCTCAGACTCTGCCCTTTACTCGGCCACTGAAAACGGAAATTACAAACACTGGACAGAGACTATATCATTCATATGTTCATGCAATGGACACACCCATCAATTTAATGGGCAGAGACATGTTGTCAGCATTGAGAGCCCAGATATTGTGCGGCGAGAAGGGACTTACAGTGACATTTCCTGACGGACAGGTACTGGAATGCTTCCAGCCTGTGACACCTAGGGGTCAGTGGTTGATGGCACCACTCCCCACAGTACCTGAAACGGCACGGATCTACTGGGCTAGATTGAATCCTGAGACTCCACTTGGGGGAGGTGTCTACTCCACATACCTCTTGTGGAAACCGTGGATCCAGACATTGGCACCGTACCACCCCCCACTGGATCCATTGCACTGCACTCTATATTATGATAGAGAATCAGATGACATATATAGAGATGCGTTCGAAGAAATTGAGGGGGATGGTTGGATATTGCGCGCACCATGCATCTTTGTGGGCCCCGAGGGGGTGGCAGCATATGTGCAGTTGTCGCCGGAGCAAGAGCAATGGTATCGAATGAGTGAGGAAGGTTTGCCTCACGTGTCACTAGCTGTGTCGCCAGGCCATGATCCCCGCCAATTGGGGCCCATGGTGAAACGATTAACACAACAACATGACTGGATGATGACTGAAATTCTAGATGTGTGGCACTCAGCTGCAACCAAAAGTTACAGGATAATGGCAAAAATGGTAGATAAGTCAGACCTTGAATTGGTATTCTTGGACCGCCATCATGGGCGGGAACAGACGGACCATGAGTCCGCACAGGCAATGTTGGATCAAATGCCACAGACCGTGTGGTCACAGGGTCCATTTGATGTTGGTTTTTGTCGGACGGTTCAGCCAATCCAATTGGAAGTTGACTGCTCCATTCCGGTTCGCCGTCCTCAATATCGATGGCCGAAGGAAGCAGACAAAGGAATGGAGGACACAGTGGCAGGATTGTGGGATGCGGGGGTGTTGGAAACGTCGGCGTCCTCTTGGAACACACCTCTGAGGCCGGTCCAGAAGGCTGATGGGGTGACATGGAGGATGGCCCACGATTTGCGGCCAGTGAATGACATCACTATAACTCCAGTTTTGCCAGTTCCTGACCCCCATCGCATCCTGTCCTCCCTGGACCCGCAGAAACAGTGGTATACGGTAATTGATTTGGCGAATGCATATTTCTGTTTACCGCTGGCTGAATCAATACGACACGTGTTTGCATTTTCTTACAAAGGGGTGAAATTGCAGTACAAAAGACTCCCTCAGGGCTTTAAGAATTCGCCAGGAATTTTTAATCAGGTCTTGAAGGACTTGTTATTTTCATGTGCGCTACCCCAAGGCTCAGTGCTCCTGCAGTATGTGGACGATCTCCTCATTGCGGCCGAAACATCCGACCAGTGTGTGGAAGCCACACGAGCAGTGCTGTTGAAGCTTGCTGACCTGGGCTTCAAAGTGTCAAGGAAAAAGTTACAGTGCTGTCGTAAGTCTGTGATTTTTCTGGGGCGTGTCATCACCCCAGCCGGCTTGGCTATGTCCCCAAATCACCGCAGCTCCATCCTGCAACACCCACGTCCACACACAGTGCAGGACATGTTGTCTTTCTTGGGATTGT